>NW_007379915.1:18311-29879 GCF_000475195.1 Diaphorina citri
CTCCTCCTCCTCCTCTTTCTTTCTTCTTCTTCGTTCTTTTCCCTTATTTTTCTTTTTGTGGACATCAAAACTTAAGAGAACACTTTCCTAATCTCTTGCACATTCGTTTTCCTTCTAATTCCCTTCTCCCCTCCCCTCTCCTCTCCTCTCGCTCTCTTTCTCTCTCTCCATTTCTCAATTTTCTTCCACTTTTTTGCCCGTTTACCATCAATTTATCTTTGAGAACTTCTTCCTTCCATCTCAAGTTGTTTTGGAAGTATTTCCTCTCCCTCCATCGTTCTTTATTATTTTCTCCTACGCCCCTTTCTTACCTTCCACTTACCTTTTCCCTTCCCCTCTTTCTTCTCCTCCTCCCTTTCCGCTTCCCCTATCTCGGGGTTTTCTCTACAAGTTTGTTTTTCTCATAAAGAAATTTCATGTTTGTACAAGTCCTCTTTCTTTTTTTGTTAAAGGTACTCGTATAGGTAGCCTTGATAAGGTTTTTCTTCCTTCCGTTTTCTTTGTAATCTATGATGTCTCTTTTGAAACTCTTTCCTTGTATACTCGTTCTGCCTCTTAAATTTCACAGAGATGATCGCTTGACACGTTGATGGTTGGAATGTTACGTCAAAATCTCAGTGTTGTTTATAAGCAAAATCAACCAACCTCAGTGGTGTAGTGGTTAGGACTTCGGATCTGGAGGTTGGCGGTTCGAGTCCAAGTCAAGTCATAAAATTTAGCGTATAGTGATGCATTAAGCAGGAAACGACATTTGTGACAAGCATTTATGCTTAACACAATTAAAATTCCTTTTTTTTTTTAATAAGCAAAATCATAGGGAGGAGAGGGAGAACAAGTAGAACAGTTTTGCAGTAGGTACTAAGTATTAGGTACGAATAATGAATGAAATAGGTAAGGGAAAAAGTCCCCTAAATGAAATGGTATCTATGAAGGGGATACAAATGAATATGTTATGTGGATAGCTATACCTACATAGATAAATGAGTGTGAATATGTAGTATGGGGGTGAACTCACAGTAATTTTATTTTCAGCCTTACGCCATACGTGTAGAAAAAAGGGGGAATTTCTAATTGCCATTCCATGTTCAGAAGGTTTCCAAGTCCGACGGAATTAAACGCCATCGGAGTTTTTAATATCTCGGAATTCTAGGTTTTCGCTTGAACTTTTATTTATCTCTCCTGCATTCTCTAGCCATCCTTGTGCGTTTGTCTCGTCCTTTGCAGCCCTTTTTGTTTCGTCCTCTATTTTTTTAATGTCTGATCGTAAAATGAATTCCTATATTGCCTATGCAATATCTATTTCCCCATACCCCGTTGTGCGTTGCCTATTTTCCTCCGGACCATATTTAAATACGATGTCCCAGACCATCGTTTTTATGTACATCGCTTATTCTGATTACTCAGCATGCATTTCTTCACTTCCCATGCTCTTGTTCAGTGTGGTGTTCTGTCACAATTCGAAAGGAAAAGGCTGCTTGAAATACACACACCTCTGATATTATGTAGGTATCTGTGTCTGTGTCTACTTTGTTTAACTTAGATCCCATTACAAGTATACCTTTCCCAAGCATTAAACAATTCAGACATTTTCCCCCTGAAAGCACAAGGATCAGCAGTATTCTACATTTCAATATTATAAAACTGTCTAAAATTGCTGACTAGAGATTTTTTTCTCTCAAATGAAATGAAAACTCCATCATGCTGAATAAAAGAGAATTATATTGATCAGCAAAAACCTCGTGCAATTATACTCTGTCTCCTCTTCTCTTGAGTACGCAATTTCCTGTTTCCGATACCTTTGCGAATTGCTGGAAATTGGAAAACTGCAGACTCAAATGACATCTTGGTGAAGTGAGAAGTGAGTGTGGTTGATAATGGGATGGAAGGTGGTGGAACTGTGGAGGTATTTCAATATGATGACAAATCCATAAAGAGGCATTGACGGGGGAAGAAAAACTTGTGAGCCTGTTTTTATGACACAATCATTTTAAAAGCAGACGAAACTGTGTAGACTGTAGGTCATAAATTTCTCTCATTTTGGGTCTTTTAATTACTTTCCCCAATTTGCTCTTTTTTTCCTCTGATCCCCAAATCTCAGTTTTCCGAAAAACACGTATAGGTAGGTAGATGGAAATTCTGTAGAAGTGAAGCTTGAAACTCTGTTCTAATTCTAACAAGATAGTACCGCCTTCAACGTTCATGTCGTTCATGCTAGCGCATGAGGAAGATAATTTTCGTCACGAAATCACGCGAAATCACGTAAAACATTTTTTCTCCATTAATTAAAAAACAAAAGTGATCGTTTACTAAGTGCCAGGACGAAACCCCAAGCGAAGGAAAATTCGGAGAAACTTTCCCCGAAGTTTTGTATCCCTGGCATTTTCTGGAGTCTGGACACGTTTCCAACTCGTACAATCATTAACATGGCTTCACTCGGATGCTTTGTTTTCGTCTTTGTGATTAATTAATTCATTATTAACTTTACAAGCACCACGTGCCGATGACTTTTATACCCTCTGCCACCTAACCCTCATCAATTATGTGACGAGTGACGAAGATTAATTTAAATTTCTTAGTCTGCTGCAAGTCACTCTTAATGTTTTTTTATACCTACTTTGAATTTTTTTTAAGTTTCCAACCCATGCAATTTGTCTGCGTTTATAGGGGGAACCTTGTCAACATTGATTGGTGAGATAGTGAGGAAAAGAGGGGTAGTACACTAGGACCCACCTACACTGTAGTGCAGAATAGTGTTCGCTAATGTCTCAATGCTTTCCACAGGCATAACACAAATCATGATACGATATAACGATATATCAGATATCAGCATGATAATCCCAAGAAAATTGGATAGTTTATTGTTGTTTTTCTCTTGCCTTACACCTCAATGTTCTTATTAGCCAAGGTGATCTTGTGAAAAGGGAATGTAGCACATAGTAGGTCCTGTTTCCTTCCTCTGATTGAATAATAGTTCACTCTGAATTTGTCTAGCGTTGGATTGTGGTCAATTGCTATGTTATTCGACTCATCAATCCCGACTGTTACGTCGATCTTGTCATTGGACATTTTCCCATTCTCGTATAGTGTTTTGAACTTGGCACAACATTTAGGACCAATACTGTTGCCCCATAGTAGAATACATAGTCCATATCCTGGCTGTAGAATGTCTAGTAAACAGACAAGACCATTGTCACTGATTGAGTTGTACGAGACGTCCAGCATGGAAATATTACTAGCAGGAACAATACAGCTCAGACTATAACTTGTTCCATCCGATATTCTATTGTGAGATAGGAACAAACCTTCCATCTTCATATTTCGTCCAAGATACCTGACGATGTAACCTCCTCCAATATCAGAGATATTATTACAACTCAAGTCTAGTAATTTCAACCCTGGATGAGTTTTGAACCCGGAACAAATAGTTTCCACGTCACTATCAGATAACTGTAGTTTCCGCAAGTACAACATTGACAACGAGTTGTTCTTTGTGAAGATATATCGCACTATAGTTGCAGTGTCATAGGTCTTGGAGTTATACCCAATGATTGAACTGATCACAAGAGTCAGATAACTGTAGTTTCCGCAAGTACAACATTGACAACAAGTTGTTCTTTGTGAAGATATATCGCACAATAGTTGCAGTGTCATAGGTCTTGGAGTTATACCCAATGATTGAACTGATCACAAGAGCTACCAGCTTGCTGCTAATGATAGCAGGAGCCATCTTGTTGAACATATCATTTGTCAGATCAGTTTCACCAAGATCTAAATATTTCAAAACCTTATTATTGCTCAAGAATTGTATCAGGTAGTGTCCATATTCTTCTTTCAACTTATTTCCATTCAGTCGGAGACATTCCAGTCCTATTGCTGATTTGACTGCTACTAGATATTTGATACCTTCGCCGTCAATATTGTTGTTGCTCAGGATGAGTTCGTTGATATGTGGCATCCTGACGAGAATGTCTGCAAGTGTCTTTAATCCTTCACTTGTAATTTTGTTGTAACTCAAGTTAATGCTTGTAATGAACGTATTATCAAATAAAAAATCTCTTAGTAAAATTAAATGTTTATTTTGGAGTCTTTGTTTGTACTGAAAGCTCATTTCTTTGCCAAGAACAATAAGTTCTTTGCGAAGACAGAATTGTTTGAAAAAATTTCGAGAAACAATGGAGATTTGTTTTTGATTTGGAGATTGCAGCATGATGTTGAGAGAGGAGGAACTAAAGAAACTTATCACAGATTAGAAATTTGGATGTTTTGGAAAACAAATTTAGGTCATTGTTTCAGAGTACTTTGACGCTTTAGAAACACAATTGAATTCCAAATGAGCAGATCAATAAGAGATATAATATCTCATGTCGGTAACCATTGAGATTCTCCTCAAATTGGAAAACTAGCTTCCTGACAATACAGAAATTAGTGTATGAGCCAAATATCTTCAATGCAATGCTTGGATTTTGATGCTCTCTACTTTGACGCTTTAGAAACACAATTTAATTCCAAATCAGCAGATCAATAAGAGATATAATATCTCATGTCGGTAACCATTGAGATTCTACTCAAATTGGAAAACTAGCTTCCTGACAATACAGAAATTAGTGTATGAGCCAAATATCTTCAATGCAATGCTTGGATTTTGATGCTCTACTAGGGTACTAGGTACTCAATGAAATCCACTCAGCGCAGGTTGTAATGAAGTCCAAAAATAAAGAAAAAGCGAAAATTTCATTAAAAGAAAAAAAGTTAATGGAAATTACCCCTATAATTATCGACAACGTTCAACGTTTTATCTATCGTTCTCATGAAATGATCTGGATTTTCTCAAACGCTTTTTTTCCGTGCTGAATGGCAAAAGTCCTGGTGTTTATGAAGACGAAGGCAAAGTTCGGGGGGAGCAGGGAAGTAAAAAAGTTGTAATCGAGACTTGAGACTCATTAATTTCAATAATTGCTACATCAGTTACGAGTTGAACAAGTTAACCCATTTGTGTCGTCTACTTGTCTTGATGAAATCCACTCAGCGCAGGTTGTAATGAAGTCCAGAAATAAAGAAAAGCGAAAATTTCATTAAAAGAAAAAAAGTTAATGGAAATTACCCCTATAATTATCGACAACGTTTTATCTATCGTTCTCATGAAATGATCTGGATTTTCTCAAACGCTTTTTTTCCGTGCCGAATGGCAAAAGTCCTGGTGTTTATGAAGACGAAGGCAAAGTTCGGGGGGAGTAGGGAAGTAAAAAAAGTTGTAATCGAGACTTGAGACTCATTAATTTCAATAATTGCTACATCAGTTACGAGTTGAACAAGTTAACCCATTTGTGTCGGTTGTAATCGAGACTTGAGACTCATTAATTTCAATAATTGCTACATCAGTTACGAGCTGAACAAGTTAACCCATTTGTGTCTACCATACCTACATACCTACTCGTGTCATGTAATCTCTTCTAATGAATTTGAATAGTCGTGCCTTATGCCCTCTTTTAAACCCTCCCTCATGGTTTTGTCTGGGGGCCTCCTGTATTTATAGTGGGGGGGGGGAGAGAGAGTGGTGCTCCATAATATTATAGGCAGATACCAATTCTTAGCACCTATCGGTACCTGTGTAATCTCTTCCCCTAATGAATTTGAAGAGTCGTGCCGCGCCGTGCCCTTTTAAACCCTCCCGCAAAGTTTTGCCTGGGGGACTCTAGGATTGATAGTAAATGGGGGAAGGGGGTAGGTGATCGATATTATAGACAGATATGCCTATTCTTGGTAGGTACCTATATATGTAACCTATGTATTAAATTTAGCGGCCCCTAGATGCCCGAACCCCCAACTCGCAGGTATTGTGGATGTGGGATTTGCGCAAGTACGGGTTTATTTTGCCTGTGTAATCTCTTCCTCTAATGAATTTGAATAGTCGTGCCGCGCCGTGCCCTTTTAAACCCTCCCGCAAAGTTTTGCCTGGGGGACTCTAGGATTGATAGTAGATGGGGGAAGGGGGTAGGTGATCGATGTTATAGGCAGATATGCCTATTCTTGGTAGGTACCTATATGTAACCTACGTATTAAATTTAGCGGCCCCTAGATGCCCGAACCCCCAACTCGCAGGTATTGTGGATGTGGGATTTGCGCAAGTACGGGTTTATTTTGCACAATCTTCAAAAATAGGTACTCCAGACCGTAAGGGGCTAATGTAAGACTTGTACAAATTAGAGCTTCTGTTTTCCACCCGGCTCGTAACTTTAGTCCCCCTTATCCCCTCCCATTCCCCCTCCCTCCCATTCCACGACACTAAACCACATGAAACGAATGTGGGGGTAAATAAGGGTATTTACTAAGCTATAATTTATGCAAATAAAAGATAAGCTAATTTTTATTTGGAATTTTGTTTCTTCTAATCACTTTTTTGGGGGGCACGATTTTTCCGTTTTATATACTGTTCCGGGTAGACCTGAAATACCAAACTTTAGGGTTGAAGAAATTTTTCAACTTTGGTGGTTGCCCAAACTTCAAAGTAGGTAGACATTTATGAGTTACCCAAGAAAACAAAATGCTCTCAAATTTCAAGTGTTTGGGTACCTTCGAATGTTGAAATGCATTTGCGAATGAAAGATTCAACATACCTACGTTTACAGCAAAAGTTTCTTTCTTTTCTTCTCTCTCTCTTTTTTTTCGTTTCAAAAGTTACTGAAATAATCGCTTTTTGTTTCGAAAAGAAAAGTAAAGTACCTCAGGCAAAAGTAATAGTACCACGATTTTTCCGTTTTATATACTGTTTCGGGTAGACCTGAAATACCAAACTTTAGGGTTGAAGAAATTTTGCAACTTTGGTGGTTGCCCAAACTTCAAAGTAGGTAGACATTCATGAGTTACCCAAGAAAAGGAAATGCTCTCAAATTTCAAGTGTTTGGATACCTTCGAAATTTGAAATGCATTTGCGAATGAAAGATTCAACATACGTTTACAGCAAAAGTTTCTTTCTTTTCTTCTCTTTTCTTCTCTTTTTTTTTTTTTTTTTTTTTTTTTTTTAAAGTTACTGAGCACGATTTTTTCGTTGTATATACTGTTTCGGGTAGACCTGAAATACCAAACTGTAGGGTTGAAGAAATTTTGGAACTTTGGTGGTTGCCCAAACTTCAAAGTAAAGTAGGTAGACATTTATGAGTTACCCAAGAAAAGGAAATGCTCTCAAATTTCAAGTGTTTGGGTTCCTTCCAATGTTGAAATGCATTTGCGAATGAAAGAATCAACATACGTTTACAGCAAAAGTTTCTTTCTTTTCTTTTCCCTCTTTTTTTTCGTTTCAAAAGTTACTGAAATAATCGCTTTTTGTTTCGAAAAGAAAAGTAAAGTACCTCAGGCAAAAGTAATAGTACCATCAAGTACTTTTTTCCAACTTTGTTCATTAGGACACTTTTTAATGTCTTGATTAAAGAGATTAAGTTTCAGGTCAAAGTTTCAAGTTCTCATTCCAAAGAGTAGTTTAAGGTTTGTTTTGTTTTTGAAAGCTCGCAATTTTTCTAATGTCTGTAGGTACCTACTTGGGGATCTTAACGATGTTAAATGATAGATGATTCCTACCTATATGAATTTTCTTTATGCCGGGGTCTATAACCTTTAAGTCAATATTGAAATTACACATGCGGTCATGCAAAGATGCTGTTGGCTACTACTGGGAAATGTCTGGTACTCGGGGTTCTTAACGATGTTAAATGATAGATGATTCCTACCTAGGTACATGATTTTTCCTTATGCCGGGGTCTATAACCTTTAAGTCAATATTGAAATTACACATGCGGTCATGCAAAGATGCTGTTGGCTACTACTGGGAAATGTCCATTATGTTCACAAATAAGAGATAAACATGGAACAGGTATAGGAAATGATGGTACTGACTCTTTCACCTTCCTTCGTACTGCCCTTATACCAGTTCTTATTTTTCCAAGGTGCATTCTGAGTTCCAAATTTTTTATGAATTCAAATCTTTGGAATGTACAACAATACAATACATATTATGTAGCTCCAGTAATCTCATAATAGTTGTGTAATCCTCAAACTTAGCCTTAACAGCAGACAAAGCTGTGCGCTACTCATTTGCATAACCGCTACTCAGTCACACAACAGGTATAGGAAATGATGGTACTGACTCTTTCACCTTCCTTCGTACTGCTCTTATACCAGTTCTTATTTTTCCAAGGTGCATTCTGAGTTCCAAATTTTTTATGAATTCAAATCTTTGGAATGTACAACAATACAATACATATAGCTCCAGTAATCTCATAATAGTTGAGTAATCCTCAAACTTAGCCTTAACAGCAGACAAAGCTGTGCGCTACTCATTTGCATAACCGCTACTCAGTACTCAGTCACACCATGTGAATATCAAGTAAGTAAGCAAACTTTCGGCTTTCCTTCAACACAAGTACTGCTTTTTTCGCTGTATTCTTCAAGATATTGCCTATACTCTTCCCATCCATGCATCATCCTTGGTTTTGCACTAAGTACTTTTGCACTGTAGGTAACTAGGTATTGTTTATGTTGATGATACTAATTTTAGAGCGAAGAACTATTTAGGAAGGTATTCTAATTCTATTTAACTTAATTTCAAATGCTGCTTGACAAAGTCATTAATAATACCTACAGCTGTTGTAAGCTTTTGCAAGGTTGAGGACATTAAAATTTCAGTCACACCATGTGAATATCAAGTAAGTAAGCAAACTTTCGGCTTTCCTTCAACACAAGTACTGCTTTCTTCGCTGTATTCTTCAAGATATTGCCTATACTCTTCCCATCCATGCATCATCCTTGGTTTTGATGCACTAAGTACTTTTGCACTGTAACTAACTATATTGTTTATGTTGATGATACTAATTTTAAAGCGAAGAACTATTTAGGAAGGCATTCTAATTCTAATTAACTTAATTTCAAATGCTGCTTGACAAAGTCATTAATAATACCTACAGCTGTTGTAAGCTTTTGCAAGGTTGAGGACATTAAAATTGAGCGTGATCAGGAATTGAGAAACAAGACGTACACAGTCAACGTGCTAAAACCCAGTGACATCAGAATGAAGGAAAATACCATTCAAGGATGGGTGTCAATTTAGTTCGAAACTTTTTCCCAAGTTAAATTTCTTGTCTAGAAATTTTCTTTTTTTTACAAGTTTCTCTGACTTGGTTGTTCATATATTTTGCAAAACTTTTGAAACGTAAATTTCAACGGAGTCATAAATAATGCTGAGAAAAGAGATTAACAATGTACCAGCCAAAGATAAAGGGCCTTGGAACTTTTCAATTTTGGGTATTGATTTATAAATATAGATGTATGGAAAATCAAACTTCCTATCAATAATAATGTAGGACATGTAGGTACATAATATATGTATGTATTTAAGTCACAAAGTTATTACTCTCTAGTCTCTACATATAGGCTATGTTTCCCCAAAACTCTAGTAGGAAGTGTTTTTCTAATTATGTGCAACTTTTACAACTACAGTCAATTCACTGTCTCTAATATCCCATCCTTTTTGTTGTTTTTGAAACCCATCTTTTCTGCTGTTTTCTTCTTGTCCGCCTTATTTTACAAAGATTTGGGAAGATGTAATTTAGAAAATTGGAAAATCACTGTACAGAACCAAAAGCACCCCTTTCTTTTCGTGAGTAAGGGCAAGTAAAAAACTTCTAATTCTGAATTTATGATTGTCTCTTTCACAGTCTGATATTCTCTTTCTTTCAATTCCACTATTTTGTTTAGTTTCTTTTGTCGCAATCTTCACAGTCTGATATTCTCTTTCTTTCAATTCCACTATTTTGTTTAGTTTCTTTTGTCGCAATATTTTGAGTTGTTTCTCCCTAATCTGATTTGCTAAGAGGAAAAGTTTTTTGTCCTCCTTTTTTATTTATTAATTCAAAAGATCTCTTTTTCTGTTACATTTTTTTCCACATTCCGTCTCCCTTTTCAAAGTTTGGCCAAACTTTCAAGTTGTTTTAATACAATTTCAAAGTGCTTGGCAGGAGAGTGGAGAGAGGGTGTAACAGAATGAAAGAGTAACATATTTTGTTCATTCTTGACGCTGATGTTGAGCAGATTTCATTGCTGATACAGAAAATTCGCAAATAACTTTGGTAAATCGGTAGTTTTTGCACTTACCAAAGTATCTACCTACATAGTTATGTAGGTACCTATAGGTACTTACAGGGAGACGCTATTAGTTCACAAAATGGGCAGATATAGTTACCAAATATCCAAAGACCACAGTCTGTCTCGCATCAGAGGTCAGAGGTTAGGAAAATCAGCACCCAAAAGCTCGAGAAAACCTAGGAGCTTTGTAACATAGACATATTTAACTCTCATGTGAATAACATAACCAGGGAGGCGTGCAAAGTTTTAGGACTCGTCCAGAGACAATGCAAATATTTCCGAAATATAAAAGTATCTACGTACAATAGGTAGGTATGTACCTATAGGTACTTACACGGAGACGCTATTAGTTCACAAAATGGGCAGATAGTTACCAAATATCCAAAGACCACAGTCTGTCTCGCATTAGAGGTCAGAGGTTAGGAAAATCAGCACCCAAAAGCTCGAGAAAACCTAGGAGCTTTGTAACATAGACATATTTTGATAAAACCTCACAATGTACATAGGTAGGTACGTAATGCACTCTCTCTTCCTTCTCTTTATCTACAATAGGGTGGAATTGTGCTGTAGTGTGCACATCTGAATGTTCTGTTATGTTTCATTTACAAAACTCTTCATCATCCATCCTCATCTCGTCCTATACAATACATAATATCTCCAGTAATATCATAATAGTTGTGTAATCCTCAAACTTAGCCTTAACAGCAGACAAAGCTGTGCGCTACTCATTTGCATAACCGCTACTCAGTACTCAGTCACACCATGTGAATATCAAGTAAGTAAGCAAACTTTCGGCTTTCCTTCAACACAAGTACTGCTTTCTTCGCTGTATTCTTCAAGATATTGCCTATACTCTTCCCATCCATGCATCATCCTTGGTTTTGCACTAAGTACTTTTGCACTGTAACTATTGTTTATGTTGATGATACCAATTTTAAAGCGAAGAACTATTTAGGAAGGTATTCTAATTCTATTTAATTGAATTTCAAATGCTGCTTGACAAAGTCATTAATAATACCTACAGCTGTTGTATAAGATTTTGCAAGGTTGAGGACATTAAAGTTGAGGGTGATCAGGAATTGAGAAACAAGACGTACACAGTCAACGTGCTAAAACCCAGTGACAGAATGAAGGAAAATACCATTCAAGGATGGGTGTCAATTTAGTTCGAAACTTTTTTCCAAGTTAAATTTCTTGTCTAGAAATTTTCTTTTTTTTTTACAAGTTTTTCTGACTTGGTTGTTCATATATTTTGCAAAACTTTTGAAACGTAAATTTCAACGGAGTCATAAATAATGCTGAGAAAAGAGATTAACAATGTACCAGCCAAAGATAAAGGGCCTTGGAACTTTTCAATTTTGGGTATTGATTCATAAATATAGATGTATGGAAAATCAAACTTCCTATCAATAATAATGTAGGACATGTAGGTACATA
>NW_007379915.1:30758-35624 GCF_000475195.1 Diaphorina citri
ACGGAAAGAGACAGGCGCATGAATTCGGTAAGATGTCAACCTCAGGTCTTTTTTTGAGAGTATGTTTGGTGACTCTTTTGTTAGTCCCATTAAAAATCAGGCTATAGGTGAGTAATCGGACAAGAGCAAATCATATCAGGATCAAATTGCATAGGTGATGGATTTCCTTCTGTGGAAAACGTAGAACTCTTATACAAGTATCATCCAAAGAAGCTAGTTTATGTTGGACTTTAGGTGCCTAGTCGACGGTCATTGGATATCAGGAATACCCCCAGAATTTCCTCCATTACATGAATCATATTGTTCAATTTTGCCTCCAGTGCCAAGACACTAATCTAGGTGTTACCTTTGTGTTCCTCGCGCCTCATTTCACACCACACCACTAATCAGCCAAGGTGCACAATACGCCGGCCAGCGTATAAACGGACGTAAAATTTATGTCTCCTAGGGGACGCTGTTACGTTTCGTACCTGGTCTGTTGGTATTCATACGAGCCTGTGTTTTCATATGGACCTCCTTTTGTTTGGGACCTCTCGGAGCTTTTGTGTAATCATCTTCCAATGTTTCTATTCAGCAGATAATGTACCTAGTTACCTACTACCCACTCGTATCTTTCAATAATGCCAATGTTAGTCCCCAATGCCGATGTAGGATTTGTGGTATCAGACTACAATCCATAAATATATACCCACTTACCTAACTGCCCATATCCCATGTGTGTATTGTGTACCTACCTCTCTGCAGGCTGATTTCTGAATCATATCTATTAGAAATGCGTTACCTACTATACCCACTCGTATCTTTCAATAATGCCAATGTTAGTCCCCAATGCCGATGTAGGATTTGTGGTATCAGACTACAATCCATAAATATACCCACTTACCACTTACCTAACTGCCCATATCCCATGTGTGTATTGTGTACCTACCTCTCTGCAGGCTCATTTCTGAATCATATCTATTAGGAATGCCATTCAGGAGGTAGTTAAGTTATGGTGTTAATACCGCCCAATTATGTCTTGGTAATTTTGTCTACCAGGTCATCCATGGCACCTAATATCTTCATTCTACCATACCTCCGTTGTTGGCCTTTCTCAATTAAACCCTACTTTCTCAGTCCCTTTTGTTCTTCTTTGGCCTTCTCTCTCTCCCTCCCTTCCTCTCCTTCTCCCCGTCCCTCGTCTTTCTCTCTCCTCCACTCCCTCCCTCTCTTCTAGTCACGTCTCTTACTCCCATGAGGCCTGACTCATACTTACCAGAGACGTGAAGACTGGGGGGGAGGGAGGGGGGGGGGGGGTACTCCTTGTTTCCATTTCCGTAATAGGTTTAAAACAATAAAAGAAAATTCTAATCAAGTCCGTCCCTAAAGCTGTGTCCACAGTCCACACAGTCGACGGCCGTCGCGTTATGTGTTAACACAGCTAAGTATTGCATGGAAAACCCGAAGCCGCCTTTAGGGCTTTAGGGCTAAACTATAGAAAAGGCTCGAAAAAAGTTCGCTGTTCTCGGGACTTTAGGTTTTGGTCCAAAGTCCCTCAAACTTCACAGAGAGATTCGATAATATTATGAGGATCAAAATGTCCCTGGGGCGGAATTCCAGTAATGTACGGTTCGGCCGTTATTAAGGGCCACAGTTTCGCTGTTCAGGGCTATGTATGGAAAAACTCGGAAAGAGTTCGCTTTTCTTATTTCTTACTATCTCCCTTATTTCTTGCGGATTCTCTCTCTACCTTCCTCTCTCCCTCCCTCTCTCTCTCTCTCTCTCTCTCTCTCTCTCTCTCTCTCTCTCTCTCTCTCTCTCTCTCTCTCTCTATCTCTCTCTCTCTCTCTCTCTCTCTCTCTCTCTCTTACTATCTGCTTTTGTACCATACAGTATTGTAGAGACCTACATTTTTATCAACATTCCTATTTCCATTCATATTCTATGTGCTATTTCTCTTCCTTTGTTTACATTATTTTTCCCTAGATTTTTTGTAATTTTCACTCTTTTATTATTACGTTTCTTTGTAACAAAGTTTTTATTTTTATTATCAGCTCTCCCTCTCTCTTTCCCTTTCTTCAAATGCCTCTCTCCCTCTCACCTTCCACCTATCTCTCCCCTTCTTTACTCTCTCTCTCTCTTTCTCTTCCTTCGTCTCGCTCTCTATTTCCCTTCCTTCCAATGTCTCTGTCCCTCTCATCTCACAATAGCCTCTCTTTCTTTTCTCTTCTAAAGTATCTCCCTCCCTTTCTATCTCTCTCTCTCTTTCTTTCTTAGGCTCTCCCTCTCTCCTGTCCTTCTCTCTCGTTTTGCTTTTTCTATTTATAAATTTAATGTGAGATAACAAAGAAAGGAAATTGAGTGTGAAAATAAAAAGAAGAAAGAGAGGAGAGAAATGATTATCATTGAAGCCCTTTCTTTCTTTCTCTATCTATCTCTCTCTCTCTCTTTCTCCTTAATAAAGTTTCGTCATACTCTCTCCTTCTCGTTCTCTCTCTCTCTCTTTCTCCCTAATAAAGTTTCGTCATAAGTCATAACTAGATCGTTAGGCGTTGGTTTTTTGAGGAGCAAAACGTGGCACAAACAAACTGATGGTGATTCAGAGAACTCTAGAACATACTCAGAAACGGAGCCGCTAACCCAGGGGTTGCCAACCTTTTATGAGTCGCAAGCTGCTCAGATGACTAGGAGACCCTTTGCGAGCTACTTTTTAGTCTGGGAACCCCTATAACACCCATATTTATGAACAAAATGCCGGCTCTCAGCAAGTGCTCAAGCATCAATTCCAAACATCTGATTGGCCAAAATTTGTTTAAGACTGATCTGAGACCAAGAATTTTTGTTCATAAATACGGGTGTAGAGTTGCTGTTAACATCTGTTACTGTCCGTGAGCTGCGAGCTACCAGAAAACCTCTTGCGAGCTACCGGTAGCGATTGACGGGTTGGCGATCCCTGCTCTAACCCAATGGGAGCCAAAGGCATTAAGCCTGATTGTCAATTCTGATTGAAAGTCTGCCCTTTCAGACTTCCAGTTATCTATTTCAAGGCCAGCCACTCACTAACAAGTAGTAGGTACCTACACCTGATCAGATCCGCCTGTCAGATCTACCTGATAGTGTGTGGCTGCCCCAAGATTTTCCGGTA
This sequence comes from Diaphorina citri, assembly GCF_000475195.1. Classification (NCBI taxonomy): domain Eukaryota; kingdom Metazoa; phylum Arthropoda; class Insecta; order Hemiptera; family Psyllidae; genus Diaphorina; species Diaphorina citri. Next base: position 33,883 of record NW_007379915.1, read on the forward strand.
GTCTCTCATTATTATCAACATTCCTATTTCCATTCATATTCTATGTGCTATTTCTCTTCTTTTGTTTACATTATTCTTCCCTAGATTTTTTGTAATTTTCACTCTTTTATTATTACGTTTCTTTGTAACAAAGTTTTTATTTTTATTATCAGCTCTCCCTCTCTCTTTCCCTTTCTTCAAATGCCTCTCTCCCTCTCACCTTCCACCTATCTCTCCCCTTCTTTACTCTCTCTCTCTCTTTCTCTTCCTTCGTCTCGCTCTCTATTTCCCTTCCTTCCAATGTCTCTGTCCCTCTCATCTCACAATAGCCTCTCTTTCTTTTCTCTTCTAAAGTATCTCCCTCCCTTTCTATCTCTCTCTCTCTTTCTTTCTTAGGCTCTCCCTCTCTCCTGTCCTTCTCTCTCGTTTTGCTTTTTCTATTTATAAATTTAATGTGAGATAACAAAGAAAGGAAATTGAGTGTGAAAATAAAAAGAAGAAAGAGAGGAGAGAAATGATTATCATTGAAGCCCTTTCTTTCTTTCTCTATCTATCTCTCTCTCTCTCTCTCTCTCTCTCTCTCTCTCTCTCTCTCTCTCTCTCTCTCTCTCTTTGAAATTTAATAAGAATAAAAAAAAAGCGAAAAAACTTTGCATCAAAAACAAATCAGAGTTGTGCAGAAGCCGAGGGAATTTATTGTAGACTTTAGAAGGGGTAAATTTCCATCCGACAGTGGCGTTGGTGGAATTAAATGGATATATACCAGGTAGGGGACTGTCCTTGTCCTCTACCTATTTAGAGAAATTTTAATCTCGCCTATCAATGTACAAGACGCTGTTAATTTGATAACTGGTACCCCTGAATCCTGTGATTCCTCTGGTAGGCGTTGTGGGAGGTCACAGAGATTTCCCAGTGGTATAGGACTAGGGAATCGGTTATAAAGGTACCAGTCAGTTATTTCGGATCATTAATCTCCTCTAGTCTTTTGAATGCAACTCCTTGGAGTAGCTCCACTTGTGAAAGACCATTTCCGCTATCATGACAGTTATTGTACTGTCAGGTTTACCTGATAGTGAGTGGCTGGCTGAAAGTCGGGGGCTCACAATTAATCTTTTTGGGGGTTTTCACACCCTAGGAACTAGAACTAAGAGACTATTCCACAAATCAATACTAACGTCATATTTCACACTCATCACGCAGAAAAAGATGACTATTCTGAAAACTGTAGAACACGACGTTTCTTCCGCGTGCAAAGAGAGAAGTCTCTTATTATGTCACCAGCTACGCCACTCCTATTACCGTCAAAGTTTTCCAACTTTTTCTTTGATAGGTAACGTAACTATCGTGTTTCACAAAAGTTTGGCGATGGAAAAAGTTTTCTCACCCAAAGGTTCAGACAGTTTTGTAAACGAGGTGCAAACGAAACACGTCTCGAGTGAGTACAACCTGTACAACTGGGATTCTTGCTGGGTCTAACCGTACCGGCCTAGGAATTCAATTATCTATTGAACTGTCCTCATTTATTAAGGAGCTCTTTAGCACTCCGCCTCGTCAGGTCAAAATAGTTTGACAATTTGAAATACTGACCTCATAAAGGCCTTTAACATCACTGTACATCTGCTTTTAGGTCTTTAGTGACGGGAGTCACCATTCGGTGACTAGCTACCCGCCTAGTCAAACCTCATCCAGTCTGAGTGGGGCCGGGGAACAGCACGCAGTTGCCCAGATCGTCACCCATCCAAATACTAACCACGCGCAACGTT
>NW_007379916.1:0-2819 GCF_000475195.1 Diaphorina citri
GGGTTCATCTGGCTCCGGATGATAGCACCCTGTTATAGGACCCCTGCCTAGGGATACAGGTGAAAACCGGTCAACGGATTCAAATAAGGACTTTTGGATGCGGATGAGCCAAGACAGGGATGTCAATAAATATCCTTGGTGTAGGGCAGCAGCTGCACCAATATCATACTAAGGCGGAGACAATGGATGTCAGAACGGCTTAGATCTGAATAAATGAGAGCGAAGCTGCAACAGTGTTATGGTCTCATCACTGCGATATGGAAGGTCACGGAAATCCACCATATTATCAACACTCCGAGCAAAATCTTCATGGCTGATAAAACAACAAACATGGCCCTCAGTTCCCGGCAGACCTTCGATGGTCAGAGGGTGCTAAGAATCTCCGGTTCAACCTTGAAGATAGCTACTTGGAATGTTAGAAGTTTGGTGGGAGATGGAAGATTGGAGAACACCTTGAAGGAAATGACAAGAATGAAGATCAATATTCTTGGAATAAGTGATACCCAGTGGAGAGATTCAGGCAACTTTGCAACCAACAATGGCGAAAGCAAAATATATCATTCTAGCATTGACAGTGCTGGACATCGGTATGGTGTAGCCATCATAGTGGACAAAGAGATAGATCAATGTGTAACTGGATTTATACCTATATCAGACAGAGTGATGATGTTAAGTATTTCAAGTACAGAGGGAGTTATAAATGTTATCCAGGTGTACGCTCCAACTGTAGATAAACCAGATGAAGATGTTGAAGCATTTTATGATGACATCAAGACTGTTTTGAAAACAACAAAGAGACACGATATCACTATTATTCTGGGCGATTTCAATGCCAAAGTAGGAAATATCATTGTAGATGGTTGCACTGGAGCGTTTGGCCTAGGAATAAGGAATGAGAGAGGTGACCGACTTATTGAATTTTGCCAAAATGAAGAAATGGTTCTCACCAACACCACTTTCAAATTGCCTAAAAGACGATTGTACACCTGGAAATCTCCTGCAGATGGAATTAATGGCAACATCGTAAGAAACCAGATCGATTATATATTAATAAGGAAGAGATTTAGAAATTCTGTGAAATCTGTAAAAACATATCCTGGTGCTGATGTCTCGTCTGACCATAACCCTGTTATAGCAGAAATCAAGATCAAACTCAAGAAAGTAAAGAAAAAGACATGTAAGAATAAAATAGATCTAAGCAGATTGAAAGATGAAAGAACTCGTAGAAATCTGAAGACCAACATACAAAACAAACTTGAGAACAGTGTGAGAGAAAACAACGTTGAGACAAATGATGTTGACACCAAATGGAAGAATATTCAATCGGCAATTCTAACAGAGAGTAAGAAAGATCTAAAGCCAGAACGAATGAAGAGAAAAGAATGGATAACTGAAGATATTCTAGATCTTATGGAAGAAAGGCGTAAATACAAAAATATCAATAAACAGAAATATAAAGAAATAAACACCATAATCAGAAGAGAAATAAGAAAGGCCAAAGAGAATGATAATTTTGAAAAATGTTTAGAAATTGAAATGTTGGATAAAGCCCATGATAGTTTCAACATGCACAAGAAAATAAAAGAAATGACTGGAACACTTAAGAAGAAAACCACTGGAATCATAAGGGAAGGTAACGGCAATATAATCATTGATGTAAAAGGAAAAATCAGAAGATGGACAGAATATGTAGAAGAACTTTTTGCATGTAATAGACCAGAGCAAAGTGACATAGCAATGGATGAATGTTTGGAAATACTAAAAGAAGAAGTAATTCATGTATTGGAAAGTTTGAAACCCAGAAAAGCTGCAGGTCCAGACGAAGTGCCTTCTGAACTATTAAAACTGTTAGAAGATGAGGGAATAGATCTACTAGTAGACTTGTTTAATACCATCTACAGAACAGGCAAAATCCCAGATGATTGGCTGACTTCAACTTTCATTACCTTGCCCAAAAAATCTAATCCTAAAGAATGCTCTGATTATAGGACTATTGCTCTAATGAGTCATACATTGAAATTATTTTTGAAAATCATTCACAGAAGAATATTTAGGAAACTTGAAAAGGACATAAGCAGCACACAGTTTGGTTTCAGACAAGGCATGGGTACCAGAGAGGCACTATTTGGAATAAATATACTAATACAAAGATCTCTGGATTCAAATAGAAACATTTTTGCCTGCTTTATAGATTTCACCAAAGCTTTTGATAACGTACAACATGTCAAACTAATAAACATATTAAAAGACAAAAAAATTGACACCCATGATATTAGAATCATCTCCAACCTTTATTGGAACCAAACTGCCAAAATCAAAGTTGAGGATGAACTGTCCGAGGAAATTAAAATCATGCAAGGAGTGAGGCAAGGCTGTATATTATCTCCGCTGCTTTTCAATATTTATAGTGAAGCTATATTTGAAGAAGCCGTCCTCCACGAACATATTGGGATTAAGATCAACGGAGAGTTTGTCAACAACTTAAGATACGCAGACGACACTGTCATTCTAGCTGGTACCATGGCTCATCTGCAAAGGATAATGGAGAAAGTGAACATTGCGTGCAACAAATATGGATTAAGCATGAATATCAAGAAAACTAAATTCATGATAATAACAAAAAATGAAGCAGATCCATCTATCAACAACAAGAAGCTGACCATAAACAACACAATAGTAGAAAGAGTATTTACTTACAAATATCTTGGTACTTGGATTAACAGCAATGGTGATAATAGCAAAGAAATCAAATGTAGAGTGGAAATTGCAAGGTCAGCATTCTTCAAGATGAGGAAAAGTTTTTCAAATCGTGATCTACC
>NW_007379916.1:5587-11736 GCF_000475195.1 Diaphorina citri
CTGTAAACCAATATGCCAATGCATGAAGCACGTGGCATCAGTCAATATTTCTAGGGAGCGCTAGGATACGGGTCCTCACAAAGGAAGGGGGCAGCAAAACTTCGAAGAGCTTGCCGAACCTCTCGAAAGTAGAGTAGCAGGTCTCCAGAGTTAGTATGTATAACTAAATTTAGTGAATTCTTGGCAAATCTAGTGGTCTAGTGATTTTAAGCTCAAATCTAGTAATTTCCCCTCAGATCTAGTGTTGTTTAAAAATTGGAGTGGAAGACCCTGTAGAGTAGATGCTAAATAATGCAGATAACTGCCTGACATTAATGTCATTGTCAAGTTTTCACTCTTGTAAACGGTTGCTACATTCTAATATATTACCTCACTTATACAGGGGACACGGTACATGCCAATAAAGAAACATAGACAAATTACATAAGTACATCAGAGCACACACAGTCGGTAATGACTTCACATAACGGCACAGCATCCAACACAAGTTTCAAGTGCCTAATGGTACTAAAAACGGTAATATGTCATGCCATGAACAACTAATCCCTATACCGATGTCTCGATACCGAATACCTGCTCCCTAACTGATTGTTAAATCAATACGGTTCTGGCTGGAGATAAGAGACCAGTCTACAGCCGGGGTGATACTCGAGATAAGAACAGATCAACACCAGAACCGTTGTAAGAACCAATCAGAACTTCTATGCTGAAGAGTTAAGTGAATCGCAATTATACGTGAGGATCCCTACATCTTCGATACTTTTGGTACTATCAAACAGCACGCCTCAGCAAATCCAATAGAATAGAACTATCCCACAGAGATGATAACACCAAACAAATCGTTCCAGCCTCCGAACATCCAAGGGAGTGCTAAGATCTTATCGTCCCGGAAATCGAAGAAAGAAGCAGACACGTATTACCAGAACGCCCGCATTCCGAGAACGAACCTTTGGACCAAAGGCGGATCGCAAATCAACAATATTCCAAGAATTTGGTTCAACAATAGTCATATTTCGATCAGCCAAATATAAACGAAGAACTGTTCAAAAATAAGAACCAAATGGAGTTTTGTTTAATAGAACAAATAGACCACCCCCCCCCCCCCCCTATTATCCACCAAACAGTTTTTTTATGGCAAGGTTCGGAACATTCGCAGAGTTAGGTGACCTTCTGTGTGTTTAACCGCAATTAATTTGTGCACTCCACATGTGTTTCATATTTATTCATGTGTTGGAGCCGTGAGCACACATATTGTTCCATTGTAAATATAGTACTGAATATCAGGCAAATCCTAGGTGAGTTAACCTGACCCACGAGTCCCACTGTGTGTGAAAAATGGGTCTCCAATAGTTATGTTGAGGAGCGTAGGAGAGATGGATGGAGCTCTAGAAAATAGGGAAGAGAGGGAGGGAGAGAGAAAAGGAAAGGGGGGAGAAAGGAATATAGAGCAGAGACCGAGAACTTTTGCTCCTTTGATACGCCAGTGATATTATGTACATACATAAATATTATTTATGTACCTATAATGTTTCAATATTTTGTAATAATTATAATGTTTTTGCCTACCTTCGCCAACAGTGCGTTTCGACCTACTATACGTACGTATTTCCTGTGTTATTTCAAGTCTCTTCGACAAGACAGACAAAAAATAGACAGCATTTTTGCGTATTAGTAACAGTTGTCTTCGAAATGGAAACAGTACAAACGTACCCACTTCTTTGTTCCAGGCTTCATAATGAACTTGTTAAGATTTTAGTTCTCCAAAGAAACAAAACTCCGCTACGCCCGTTCCAAGCCGGGGGCCTGTTACGCAAGAAACAGGAAGGAGGAGGAGGAGTATCAACCTCGTTAAAAAACCAGGGTTCATCTGGCTCCGGATGATAGCACCCTGTTATAGGACCCCTGCCTAGGGATACAGGTGAAAACCGGTCAACGGATTCAAATAAGGACTTTTGGATGCGGATGAGCCAAGACAGGGATGTCAATAAATATCCTTGGTGTAGGGCAGCAGCTGCACCAATATCATACTAAGGCGGAGACAATGGATGTCAGAACGGCTTAGATCTGAATAAATGAGAGCGAAGCTGCAACAGTGTTATGGTCTCATCACTGCGATATGGAAGGTCACGGAAATCCACCATATTATCAACACTCCGAGCAAAATCTTCATGGCTGATAAAACAACAAACATGGCCCTCAGTTCCCGGCAGACCTTCGATGGTCAGAGGGTGCTAAGAATCTCCGGTTCAACCTTGAAGATAGCTACTTGGAATGTTAGAAGTTTGGTGGGAGATGGAAGATTGGAGAACACCTTGAAGGAAATGACAAGAATGAAGATCAATATTCTTGGAATAAGTGATACCCAGTGGAGAGATTCAGGCAACTTTGCAACCAACAATGGCGAAAGCAAAATATATCATTCTAGCATTGACAGTGCTGGACATCGGTATGGTGTAGCCATCATAGTGGACAAAGAGATAGATCAATGTGTAACTGGATTTATACCTATATCAGACAGAGTGATGATGTTAAGTATTTCAAGTACAGAGGGAGTTATAAATGTTATCCAGGTGTACGCTCCAACTGTAGATAAACCAGATGAAGATGTTGAAGCATTTTATGATGACATCAAGACTGTTTTGAAAACAACAAAGAGACACGATATCACTATTATTCTGGGCGATTTCAATGCCAAAGTAGGAAATATCATTGTAGATGGTTGCACTGGAGCGTTTGGCCTAGGAATAAGGAATGAGAGAGGTGACCGACTTATTGAATTTTGCCAAAATGAAGAAATGGTTCTCACCAACACCACTTTCAAATTGCCTAAAAGACGATTGTACACCTGGAAATCTCCTGCAGATGGAATTAATGGCAACATCGTAAGAAACCAGATCGATTATATATTAATAAGGAAGAGATTTAGAAATTCTGTGAAATCTGTAAAAACATATCCTGGTGCTGATGTCTCGTCTGACCATAACCCTGTTATAGCAGAAATCAAGATCAAACTCAAGAAAGTAAAGAAAAAGACATGTAAGAATAAAATAGATCTAAGCAGATTGAAAGATGAAAGAACTCGTAGAAATCTGAAGACCAACATACAAAACAAACTTGAGAACAGTGTGAGAGAAAACAACGTTGAGACAAATGATGTTGACACCAAATGGAAGAATATTCAATCGGCAATTCTAACAGAGAGTAAGAAAGATCTAAAGCCAGAACGAATGAAGAGAAAAGAATGGATAACTGAAGATATTCTAGATCTTATGGAAGAAAGGCGTAAATACAAAAATATCAATAAACAGAAATATAAAGAAATAAACACCATAATCAGAAGAGAAATAAGAAAGGCCAAAGAGAATGATAATTTTGAAAAATGTTTAGAAATTGAAATGTTGGATAAAGCCCATGATAGTTTCAACATGCACAAGAAAATAAAAGAAATGACTGGAACACTTAAGAAGAAAACCACTGGAATCATAAGGGAAGGTAACGGCAATATAATCATTGATGTAAAAGGAAAAATCAGAAGATGGACAGAATATGTAGAAGAACTTTTTGCATGTAATAGACCAGAGCAAAGTGACATAGCAATGGATGAATGTTTGGAAATACTAAAAGAAGAAGTAATTCATGTATTGGAAAGTTTGAAACCCAGAAAAGCTGCAGGTCCAGACGAAGTGCCTTCTGAACTATTAAAACTGTTAGAAGATGAGGGAATAGATCTACTAGTAGACTTGTTTAATACCATCTACAGAACAGGCAAAATCCCAGATGATTGGCTGACTTCAACTTTCATTACCTTGCCCAAAAAATCTAATCCTAAAGAATGCTCTGATTATAGGACTATTGCTCTAATGAGTCATACATTGAAATTATTTTTGAAAATCATTCACAGAAGAATATTTAGGAAACTTGAAAAGGACATAAGCAGCACACAGTTTGGTTTCAGACAAGGCATGGGTACCAGAGAGGCACTATTTGGAATAAATATACTAATACAAAGATCTCTGGATTCAAATAGAAACATTTTTGCCTGCTTTATAGATTTCACCAAAGCTTTTGATAACGTACAACATGTCAAACTAATAAACATATTAAAAGACAAAAAAATTGACACCCATGATATTAGAATCATCTCCAACCTTTATTGGAACCAAACTGCCAAAATCAAAGTTGAGGATGAACTGTCCGAGGAAATTAAAATCATGCAAGGAGTGAGGCAAGGCTGTATATTATCTCCGCTGCTTTTCAATATTTATAGTGAAGCTATATTTGAAGAAGCCGTCCTCCACGAACATATTGGGATTAAGATCAACGGAGAGTTTGTCAACAACTTAAGATACGCAGACGACACTGTCATTCTAGCTGGTACCATGGCTCATCTGCAAAGGATAATGGAGAAAGTGAACATTGCGTGCAACAAATATGGATTAAGCATGAATATCAAGAAAACTAAATTCATGATAATAACAAAAAATGAAGCAGATCCATCTATCAACAACAAGAAGCTGACCATAAACAACACAATAGTAGAAAGAGTATTTACTTACAAATATCTTGGTACTTGGATTAACAGCAATGGTGATAATAGCAAAGAAATCAAATGTAGAGTGGAAATTGCAAGGTCAGCATTCTTCAAGATGAGGAAAAGTTTTTCAAATCGTGATCTACCATACATAGAACTTAGAACAAGAATGGGCTTAGTGTTTACATATTCTCCCACCTTTGTTGTACGAATGGAAGCATGGACTTTGAAGAAAGGCAAGACGTGAAGAAGATCCAAGCATTTGGAGATGTGGATCTACAGGAGAATACTCAATATATCATGGGTTGATCAAATTACCAAATCAAGAAATCTTGAGAAGAATGTGCAAAGAAACAGAGCTAGTCAAGTATCAATAAAGGCAAGAAAGATGCAATATTTTGGTCCACCTAGTAAGGGGGAGAAAAGTACGGAGTGCTAGCATCGTATCTTGGAAGGAAAAATCTTGTGGGAAGAGAAGCATCAGAAGGCGCAGGACCAGTTGTTCAAAAACCCAAAATCGAGGGGGAAGTGGGTAGCCCAGTACACCACCGAGGAACTTTTCAAAGCTGCTAAGAACCCGCCATCACTATGGCCCTGGCTGATTTTCCAACGCTTCGATAAGAAGAGGAAGCATTAAGAAGAAGCACTTAAAGGGATTTATTCAAAAAAGCATTTTATTGTTTAATGTGACATAAAATAAACTTCATATTTATTATTATTCCATTATTAAGAGTTTGTGACGTCAGATTCATGTCAATAATGCGCAGAAACTCTTGCGCACAACAAACCCGAAGCCAGAGTCATGAATTATGACGTCAATTGCCCACGGGAGCGTGATGCCGTGACGTCCAAAGTTTTACGATTTTCCGGTAATTTTTTAAATCGATTTTCTCCGTATGCTAGAAGTCGTAGAAGAAAAAGAAAAAATCCGTTGGGTCCTCATTTTTCCTCGCTCTATGACTTTGAACATCACCCAAGTAAGGCGCAAGCTGATCTATTTTTTCTAAACGCAAAAAAATAAAAGAAATCGATAATGTTTTTTTTTGTGGTATTCGACACTGAGAATAGTAAACAACTTGCTCTGCAACAATTTTGCCAACTGCAGAGAACTGCATTTGGTAAACAAATAAATATACAAAGTTTTCCCTCATACGTGTCTGGGCACAATACTTTTTGCAGATTCCATCTAAGAATACAAACTGCATAGAAGCATCTCAACCACAGGCTCTCTTCAGTGAAAACTGAAAACTGTAACTTGTCATAGCGCCGGTTTTCAAGTTCTGCAAACACTCGTTCACTGACTTATCGATTTGAAAATTTTAAAGTTGTTTAAATTTTCCTCTTTGCGAAAGAAAAAAATTCGTCTCACATTCTAATTGTTTTTCAATAAGAACAACGACGTAAGTGGTTCGTCGGAAAAGTCATCATCACAGGTAGCAACATAATTTCTTTTTGGGTAATATTGCTTGTTCTTATAAGTGTTAGCAGAGATAGGAACTTAATTAGTAACGTGTTTTTTAGGGGGAGGATGCGACATTCATCTCTTATCAAATAGAAATTTCTTGCTTACTGATAACAACTTCAAAGTCAGAGCGCCAATGAGTGTCAAAAATGGCCG
>NW_007379916.1:15808-19387 GCF_000475195.1 Diaphorina citri
CCCCCCCCTATTATCCACCAAACAGTTTTTTTATGGCAAGGTTCGGAACATTCGCAGAGTTAGGTGACCTTCTGTGTGTTTAACCGCAATTAATTTGTGCACTCCACATGTGTTTCATATTTATTCATGTGTTGGAGCCGTGAGCACACATATTGTTCCATTGTAAATATAGTACTGAATATCAGGCAAATCCTAGGTGAGTTAACCTGACCCACGAGTCCCACTGTGTGTGAAAAATGGGTCTCCAATAGTTATGTTGAGGAGCGTAGGAGAGATGGATGGAGCTCTAGAAAATAGGGAAGAGAGGGAGGGAGAGAGAAAAGGAAAGGGGGGAGAAAGGAATATAGAGCAGAGACCGAGAACTTTTGCTCCTTTGATACGCCAGTGATATTATGTACATACATAAATATTATTTATGTACCTATAATGTTTCAATATTTTGTAATAATTATAATGTTTTTGCCTACCTTCGCCAACAGTGCGTTTCGACCTACTATACGTACGTATTTCCTGTGTTATTTCAAGTCTCTTCGACAAGACAGACAAAAAATAGACAGCATTTTTGCGTATTAGTAACAGTTGTCTTCGAAATGGAAACAGTACAAACGTACCCACTTCTTTGTTCCAGGCTTCATAATGAACTTGTTAAGATTTTAGTTCTCCAAAGAAACAAAACTCCGCTACGCCCGTTCCAAGCCGGGGGCCTGTTACGCAAGAAACAGGAAGGAGGAGGAGGAGTATCAACCTCGTTAAAAAACCAGGGTTCATCTGGCTCCGGATGATAGCACCCTGTTATAGGACCCCTGCCTAGGGATACAGGTGAAAACCGGTCAACGGATTCAAATAAGGACTTTTGGATGCGGATGAGCCAAGACAGGGATGTCAATAAATATCCTTGGTGTAGGGCAGCAGCTGCACCAATATCATACTAAGGCGGAGACAATGGATGTCAGAACGGCTTAGATCTGAATAAATGAGAGCGAAGCTGCAACAGTGTTATGGTCTCATCACTGCGATATGGAAGGTCACGGAAATCCACCATATTATCAACACTCCGAGCAAAATCTTCATGGCTGATAAAACAACAAACATGGCCCTCAGTTCCCGGCAGACCTTCGATGGTCAGAGGGTGCTAAGAATCTCCGGTTCAACCTTGAAGATAGCTACTTGGAATGTTAGAAGTTTGGTGGGAGATGGAAGATTGGAGAACACCTTGAAGGAAATGACAAGAATGAAGATCAATATTCTTGGAATAAGTGATACCCAGTGGAGAGATTCAGGCAACTTTGCAACCAACAATGGCGAAAGCAAAATATATCATTCTAGCATTGACAGTGCTGGACATCGGTATGGTGTAGCCATCATAGTGGACAAAGAGATAGATCAATGTGTAACTGGATTTATACCTATATCAGACAGAGTGATGATGTTAAGTATTTCAAGTACAGAGGGAGTTATAAATGTTATCCAGGTGTACGCTCCAACTGTAGATAAACCAGATGAAGATGTTGAAGCATTTTATGATGACATCAAGACTGTTTTGAAAACAACAAAGAGACACGATATCACTATTATTCTGGGCGATTTCAATGCCAAAGTAGGAAATATCATTGTAGATGGTTGCACTGGAGCGTTTGGCCTAGGAATAAGGAATGAGAGAGGTGACCGACTTATTGAATTTTGCCAAAATGAAGAAATGGTTCTCACCAACACCACTTTCAAATTGCCTAAAAGACGATTGTACACCTGGAAATCTCCTGCAGATGGAATTAATGGCAACATCGTAAGAAACCAGATCGATTATATATTAATAAGGAAGAGATTTAGAAATTCTGTGAAATCTGTAAAAACATATCCTGGTGCTGATGTCTCGTCTGACCATAACCCTGTTATAGCAGAAATCAAGATCAAACTCAAGAAAGTAAAGAAAAAGACATGTAAGAATAAAATAGATCTAAGCAGATTGAAAGATGAAAGAACTCGTAGAAATCTGAAGACCAACATACAAAACAAACTTGAGAACAGTGTGAGAGAAAACAACGTTGAGACAAATGATGTTGACACCAAATGGAAGAATATTCAATCGGCAATTCTAACAGAGAGTAAGAAAGATCTAAAGCCAGAACGAATGAAGAGAAAAGAATGGATAACTGAAGATATTCTAGATCTTATGGAAGAAAGGCGTAAATACAAAAATATCAATAAACAGAAATATAAAGAAATAAACACCATAATCAGAAGAGAAATAAGAAAGGCCAAAGAGAATGATAATTTTGAAAAATGTTTAGAAATTGAAATGTTGGATAAAGCCCATGATAGTTTCAACATGCACAAGAAAATAAAAGAAATGACTGGAACACTTAAGAAGAAAACCACTGGAATCATAAGGGAAGGTAACGGCAATATAATCATTGATGTAAAAGGAAAAATCAGAAGATGGACAGAATATGTAGAAGAACTTTTTGCATGTAATAGACCAGAGCAAAGTGACATAGCAATGGATGAATGTTTGGAAATACTAAAAGAAGAAGTAATTCATGTATTGGAAAGTTTGAAACCCAGAAAAGCTGCAGGTCCAGACGAAGTGCCTTCTGAACTATTAAAACTGTTAGAAGATGAGGGAATAGATCTACTAGTAGACTTGTTTAATACCATCTACAGAACAGGCAAAATCCCAGATGATTGGCTGACTTCAACTTTCATTACCTTGCCCAAAAAATCTAATCCTAAAGAATGCTCTGATTATAGGACTATTGCTCTAATGAGTCATACATTGAAATTATTTTTGAAAATCATTCACAGAAGAATATTTAGGAAACTTGAAAAGGACATAAGCAGCACACAGTTTGGTTTCAGACAAGGCATGGGTACCAGAGAGGCACTATTTGGAATAAATATACTAATACAAAGATCTCTGGATTCAAATAGAAACATTTTTGCCTGCTTTATAGATTTCACCAAAGCTTTTGATAACGTACAACATGTCAAACTAATAAACATATTAAAAGACAAAAAAATTGACACCCATGATATTAGAATCATCTCCAACCTTTATTGGAACCAAACTGCCAAAATCAAAGTTGAGGATGAACTGTCCGAGGAAATTAAAATCATGCAAGGAGTGAGGCAAGGCTGTATATTATCTCCGCTGCTTTTCAATATTTATAGTGAAGCTATATTTGAAGAAGCCGTCCTCCACGAACATATTGGGATTAAGATCAACGGAGAGTTTGTCAACAACTTAAGATACGCAGACGACACTGTCATTCTAGCTGGTACCATGGCTCATCTGCAAAGGATAATGGAGAAAGTGAACATTGCGTGCAACAAATATGGATTAAGCATGAATATCAAGAAAACTAAATTCATGATAATAACAAAAAATGAAGCAGATCCATCTATCAACAACAAGAAGCTGACCATAAACAACACAATAGTAGAAAGAGTATTTACTTACAAATATCTTGGTACTTGGATTAACAGCAATGGTGATAATAGCAAAGAAATCAAATGTAGAGTGGAAATTGCAAGGTCAGCATTCTTCAAGATGAGGAAAAGTTTTTCAAATCGTGATCTACC
>NW_007379916.1:25686-28541 GCF_000475195.1 Diaphorina citri
AGGAGGAGGAGGAGTATCAACCTCGTTAAAAAACCAGGGTTCATCTGGCTCCGGATGATAGCACCCTGTTATAGGACCCCTGCCTAGGGATACAGGTGAAAACCGGTCAACGGATTCAAATAAGGACTTTTGGATGCGGATGAGCCAAGACAGGGATGTCAATAAATATCCTTGGTGTAGGGCAGCAGCTGCACCAATATCATACTAAGGCGGAGACAATGGATGTCAGAACGGCTTAGATCTGAATAAATGAGAGCGAAGCTGCAACAGTGTTATGGTCTCATCACTGCGATATGGAAGGTCACGGAAATCCACCATATTATCAACACTCCGAGCAAAATCTTCATGGCTGATAAAACAACAAACATGGCCCTCAGTTCCCGGCAGACCTTCGATGGTCAGAGGGTGCTAAGAATCTCCGGTTCAACCTTGAAGATAGCTACTTGGAATGTTAGAAGTTTGGTGGGAGATGGAAGATTGGAGAACACCTTGAAGGAAATGACAAGAATGAAGATCAATATTCTTGGAATAAGTGATACCCAGTGGAGAGATTCAGGCAACTTTGCAACCAACAATGGCGAAAGCAAAATATATCATTCTAGCATTGACAGTGCTGGACATCGGTATGGTGTAGCCATCATAGTGGACAAAGAGATAGATCAATGTGTAACTGGATTTATACCTATATCAGACAGAGTGATGATGTTAAGTATTTCAAGTACAGAGGGAGTTATAAATGTTATCCAGGTGTACGCTCCAACTGTAGATAAACCAGATGAAGATGTTGAAGCATTTTATGATGACATCAAGACTGTTTTGAAAACAACAAAGAGACACGATATCACTATTATTCTGGGCGATTTCAATGCCAAAGTAGGAAATATCATTGTAGATGGTTGCACTGGAGCGTTTGGCCTAGGAATAAGGAATGAGAGAGGTGACCGACTTATTGAATTTTGCCAAAATGAAGAAATGGTTCTCACCAACACCACTTTCAAATTGCCTAAAAGACGATTGTACACCTGGAAATCTCCTGCAGATGGAATTAATGGCAACATCGTAAGAAACCAGATCGATTATATATTAATAAGGAAGAGATTTAGAAATTCTGTGAAATCTGTAAAAACATATCCTGGTGCTGATGTCTCGTCTGACCATAACCCTGTTATAGCAGAAATCAAGATCAAACTCAAGAAAGTAAAGAAAAAGACATGTAAGAATAAAATAGATCTAAGCAGATTGAAAGATGAAAGAACTCGTAGAAATCTGAAGACCAACATACAAAACAAACTTGAGAACAGTGTGAGAGAAAACAACGTTGAGACAAATGATGTTGACACCAAATGGAAGAATATTCAATCGGCAATTCTAACAGAGAGTAAGAAAGATCTAAAGCCAGAACGAATGAAGAGAAAAGAATGGATAACTGAAGATATTCTAGATCTTATGGAAGAAAGGCGTAAATACAAAAATATCAATAAACAGAAATATAAAGAAATAAACACCATAATCAGAAGAGAAATAAGAAAGGCCAAAGAGAATGATAATTTTGAAAAATGTTTAGAAATTGAAATGTTGGATAAAGCCCATGATAGTTTCAACATGCACAAGAAAATAAAAGAAATGACTGGAACACTTAAGAAGAAAACCACTGGAATCATAAGGGAAGGTAACGGCAATATAATCATTGATGTAAAAGGAAAAATCAGAAGATGGACAGAATATGTAGAAGAACTTTTTGCATGTAATAGACCAGAGCAAAGTGACATAGCAATGGATGAATGTTTGGAAATACTAAAAGAAGAAGTAATTCATGTATTGGAAAGTTTGAAACCCAGAAAAGCTGCAGGTCCAGACGAAGTGCCTTCTGAACTATTAAAACTGTTAGAAGATGAGGGAATAGATCTACTAGTAGACTTGTTTAATACCATCTACAGAACAGGCAAAATCCCAGATGATTGGCTGACTTCAACTTTCATTACCTTGCCCAAAAAATCTAATCCTAAAGAATGCTCTGATTATAGGACTATTGCTCTAATGAGTCATACATTGAAATTATTTTTGAAAATCATTCACAGAAGAATATTTAGGAAACTTGAAAAGGACATAAGCAGCACACAGTTTGGTTTCAGACAAGGCATGGGTACCAGAGAGGCACTATTTGGAATAAATATACTAATACAAAGATCTCTGGATTCAAATAGAAACATTTTTGCCTGCTTTATAGATTTCACCAAAGCTTTTGATAACGTACAACATGTCAAACTAATAAACATATTAAAAGACAAAAAAATTGACACCCATGATATTAGAATCATCTCCAACCTTTATTGGAACCAAACTGCCAAAATCAAAGTTGAGGATGAACTGTCCGAGGAAATTAAAATCATGCAAGGAGTGAGGCAAGGCTGTATATTATCTCCGCTGCTTTTCAATATTTATAGTGAAGCTATATTTGAAGAAGCCGTCCTCCACGAACATATTGGGATTAAGATCAACGGAGAGTTTGTCAACAACTTAAGATACGCAGACGACACTGTCATTCTAGCTGGTACCATGGCTCATCTGCAAAGGATAATGGAGAAAGTGAACATTGCGTGCAACAAATATGGATTAAGCATGAATATCAAGAAAACTAAATTCATGATAATAACAAAAAATGAAGCAGATCCATCTATCAACAACAAGAAGCTGACCATAAACAACACAATAGTAGAAAGAGTATTTACTTACAAATATCTTGGTACTTGGATTAACAGCAATGGTGATAATAGCAAAGAAATCAAATGTAGAGTGGAAATTGCAAGGTCAGCATTCTTCAAGATGAGGAAAAGTTTTTCAAATCGTGATCTA
The DNA here is from genome assembly GCF_000475195.1 of Diaphorina citri. Taxonomy (NCBI): domain Eukaryota; kingdom Metazoa; phylum Arthropoda; class Insecta; order Hemiptera; family Psyllidae; genus Diaphorina; species Diaphorina citri. The sequence goes on from NW_007379916.1 coordinate 28,540, forward strand.
CC
>NW_007379916.1:32302-35612 GCF_000475195.1 Diaphorina citri
TTGGTTAACAACTTGTGGATGCAACCTTTATTATGCTCCCCCCCCCCCCCCCCCCTACCAGATAAAAAGATAATTTTTTTGAGGTAAGACAAAGAATAAGAACTTGCCCCCCCCTATTATCCACCAAACAGTTTTTTTATGGCAAGGTTCGGAACATTCGCAGAGTTAGGTGACCTTCTGTGTGTTTAACCGCAATTAATTTGTGCACTCCACATGTGTTTCATATTTATTCATGTGTTGGAGCCGTGAGCACACATATTGTTCCATTGTAAATATAGTACTGAATATCAGGCAAATCCTAGGTGAGTTAACCTGACCCACGAGTCCCACTGTGTGTGAAAAATGGGTCTCCAATAGTTATGTTGAGGAGCGTAGGAGAGATGGATGGAGCTCTAGAAAATAGGGAAGAGAGGGAGGGAGAGAGAAAAGGAAAGGGGGGAGAAAGGAATATAGAGCAGAGACCGAGAACTTTTGCTCCTTTGATACGCCAGTGATATTATGTACATACATAAATATTATTTATGTACCTATAATGTTTCAATATTTTGTAATAATTATAATGTTTTTGCCTACCTTCGCCAACAGTGCGTTTCGACCTACTATACGTACGTATTTCCTGTGTTATTTCAAGTCTCTTCGACAAGACAGACAAAAAATAGACAGCATTTTTGCGTATTAGTAACAGTTGTCTTCGAAATGGAAACAGTACAAACGTACCCACTTCTTTGTTCCAGGCTTCATAATGAACTTGTTAAGATTTTAGTTCTCCAAAGAAACAAAACTCCGCTACGCCCGTTCCAAGCCGGGGGCCTGTTACGCAAGAAACAGGAAGGAGGAGGAGGAGTATCAACCTCGTTAAAAAACCAGGGTTCATCTGGCTCCGGATGATAGCACCCTGTTATAGGACCCCTGCCTAGGGATACAGGTGAAAACCGGTCAACGGATTCAAATAAGGACTTTTGGATGCGGATGAGCCAAGACAGGGATGTCAATAAATATCCTTGGTGTAGGGCAGCAGCTGCACCAATATCATACTAAGGCGGAGACAATGGATGTCAGAACGGCTTAGATCTGAATAAATGAGAGCGAAGCTGCAACAGTGTTATGGTCTCATCACTGCGATATGGAAGGTCACGGAAATCCACCATATTATCAACACTCCGAGCAAAATCTTCATGGCTGATAAAACAACAAACATGGCCCTCAGTTCCCGGCAGACCTTCGATGGTCAGAGGGTGCTAAGAATCTCCGGTTCAACCTTGAAGATAGCTACTTGGAATGTTAGAAGTTTGGTGGGAGATGGAAGATTGGAGAACACCTTGAAGGAAATGACAAGAATGAAGATCAATATTCTTGGAATAAGTGATACCCAGTGGAGAGATTCAGGCAACTTTGCAACCAACAATGGCGAAAGCAAAATATATCATTCTAGCATTGACAGTGCTGGACATCGGTATGGTGTAGCCATCATAGTGGACAAAGAGATAGATCAATGTGTAACTGGATTTATACCTATATCAGACAGAGTGATGATGTTAAGTATTTCAAGTACAGAGGGAGTTATAAATGTTATCCAGGTGTACGCTCCAACTGTAGATAAACCAGATGAAGATGTTGAAGCATTTTATGATGACATCAAGACTGTTTTGAAAACAACAAAGAGACACGATATCACTATTATTCTGGGCGATTTCAATGCCAAAGTAGGAAATATCATTGTAGATGGTTGCACTGGAGCGTTTGGCCTAGGAATAAGGAATGAGAGAGGTGACCGACTTATTGAATTTTGCCAAAATGAAGAAATGGTTCTCACCAACACCACTTTCAAATTGCCTAAAAGACGATTGTACACCTGGAAATCTCCTGCAGATGGAATTAATGGCAACATCGTAAGAAACCAGATCGATTATATATTAATAAGGAAGAGATTTAGAAATTCTGTGAAATCTGTAAAAACATATCCTGGTGCTGATGTCTCGTCTGACCATAACCCTGTTATAGCAGAAATCAAGATCAAACTCAAGAAAGTAAAGAAAAAGACATGTAAGAATAAAATAGATCTAAGCAGATTGAAAGATGAAAGAACTCGTAGAAATCTGAAGACCAACATACAAAACAAACTTGAGAACAGTGTGAGAGAAAACAACGTTGAGACAAATGATGTTGACACCAAATGGAAGAATATTCAATCGGCAATTCTAACAGAGAGTAAGAAAGATCTAAAGCCAGAACGAATGAAGAGAAAAGAATGGATAACTGAAGATATTCTAGATCTTATGGAAGAAAGGCGTAAATACAAAAATATCAATAAACAGAAATATAAAGAAATAAACACCATAATCAGAAGAGAAATAAGAAAGGCCAAAGAGAATGATAATTTTGAAAAATGTTTAGAAATTGAAATGTTGGATAAAGCCCATGATAGTTTCAACATGCACAAGAAAATAAAAGAAATGACTGGAACACTTAAGAAGAAAACCACTGGAATCATAAGGGAAGGTAACGGCAATATAATCATTGATGTAAAAGGAAAAATCAGAAGATGGACAGAATATGTAGAAGAACTTTTTGCATGTAATAGACCAGAGCAAAGTGACATAGCAATGGATGAATGTTTGGAAATACTAAAAGAAGAAGTAATTCATGTATTGGAAAGTTTGAAACCCAGAAAAGCTGCAGGTCCAGACGAAGTGCCTTCTGAACTATTAAAACTGTTAGAAGATGAGGGAATAGATCTACTAGTAGACTTGTTTAATACCATCTACAGAACAGGCAAAATCCCAGATGATTGGCTGACTTCAACTTTCATTACCTTGCCCAAAAAATCTAATCCTAAAGAATGCTCTGATTATAGGACTATTGCTCTAATGAGTCATACATTGAAATTATTTTTGAAAATCATTCACAGAAGAATATTTAGGAAACTTGAAAAGGACATAAGCAGCACACAGTTTGGTTTCAGACAAGGCATGGGTACCAGAGAGGCACTATTTGGAATAAATATACTAATACAAAGATCTCTGGATTCAAATAGAAACATTTTTGCCTGCTTTATAGATTTCACCAAAGCTTTTGATAACGTACAACATGTCAAACTAATAAACATATTAAAAGACAAAAAAATTGACACCCATGATATTAGAATCATCTCCAACCTTTATTGGAACCAAACTGCCAAAATCAAAGTTGAGGATGAACTGTCCGAGGAAATTAAAATCATGCAAGGAGTGAGGCAAGGCTGTATATTATCTCCGCTGCTTTTCAATATTTATAGTGAAGCTATATTTGAAGAAGCCGTCCTCCACGAACA
>NW_007379917.1:0-21298 GCF_000475195.1 Diaphorina citri
ATCGCAACTATTTGGTCAAAAGCAGGGAAAGTAATCTCACCGGGTCAAGCTTACGCAAGACCCAAAATAATAGTTTTTTTTTACCCTACGGGGGAAAAACTATAGTAATTCATAATTACTTCGAATTATCTTGATTCTCACACTTCACTTAGAACTTCCTGTGTCAATTCGGTTATTTACTCACACTATTATTATAATTATTATTATTACCTACCCACCGCCTACATACCACATGTTGTGATTTTCTGATAAAGTTTAACAAATAAATAAAAATATCAAGCAGGTAGGTAGGTACATTACCTACATACTCAACTAAAATGCAGGTTAAGTACCTACCTATTTACTTATTATTTATTATATCAGTAGGTAGTAAATATACATATGTTTATTGGTACATGGGTAGCTAACTACGTACTTACGATTTCAATGGTAGGTGTGTATCATTTTATAGGTATCTATTAACTTTTGATCTTCATTATACAGGTACCTACCTAGGTAGGTACCTGTATAATGAATATAATATACTTACCAATTTTAATTACCTATACATCAGTGTAGATAGGTAATGGAACTCAAACTAGATAGGTGCTATGTAAGGTTAAGGACGTGCTTCCCACTAATTAACATTTACCTAGATCTAAGAACTGAATTTGTGGATATCACAGAATTACCAAGCGCCTCCCTTGGTTCTTTGCTAGTTGCCATCCGAACCTAACAGAAAAGTCAAACAGCTTCGTTTACTCTCGACCTATACCCGTTTGCTGGAAAGCAACAATTTTATTATTTCACCTACCATGGCGTAGACGTCCCACCCTCTTCCTATACACATTAGGGTATTCTAAGCAAACCTAAATCTAAGAACTGGATTTGTGGATATCACAGAATTACCAAGCGCCTCCCTTGGTTCTTTGCCAGTTGCCATCCGAACCTAACAGAAAAGTCAAACAACTTCGTTTACTCTCGACCTACCCATTTGCTGGAAAGCAACAATTTTATTATTTCACCTACCATGGCGTAGACGTCCCACCCTCTTCCTATACACATTAGGGTATTCTAAGCACGTTTTTATGACCAATCAAAATCACATCAACTTGCCGACATATTCTTTTCTTGGCTACGTGTGCAAAATCATGTGAAACGTTCAAGAGAGGGGAAAAAATAGTTTAGAAAAAAGAGAATAAAAAAAGGGAACAGAATTTTTTTAACGTCCCGTACATAAAGTTTTTTTTTTTACTTTCTGTTACCCTTATTTTTACTATTTTCCCTTCATTTTCCTATTAAACGAGGTTTTTTCTTCCTCTCTTCCCTCAAGAGAATAAAAAAAGGGAACAGAATTTTTTTAACGTCCCGTATACCTATAAAGTTTTTTTTTTTTACTTTCTGTTACCCTTATTTTTACTATTTTCCCTTCATTTTCCTATTAAACGAGGTTTTTTCTTCCTCTCTTCCCTCTTCACTTTTATCTTCCCCACTCAGCACTTGCTTTATTCCTTAATATTATTATTTTCAGATCGATTTTTTTTTTTATATTATTTTATTGGCACTTGGCACAAGAAGAAAGTAGAAATAGGGACATTTATGTATACCTGTAACTGTACGTGTACCATTATTGTTATTGCTGAGCAATGGGATTAGAAGAGAATCTGAAACCATAAAAGGTCGAAAATTCAATTTTTAATTATATTATTTTATTGGCACAAGAAGAAAGTAGAAATAGGGACATTTATGTATACCTGTAGCTGTACGTGTACCATTATTGTTATTGCTGAGCAATGGGATTAGAAGAGAATCTGAAACCATAAAAGGTCGAAAATTCAATTTTTAATTGCCGTTCTAATGAAAAAGTTCAAAGAGTTGTGACGTCAGATTTCACGTCAAAAATGTGCAGAAACGCTTGCACACAAAACAAACGAAGCGGGAGTCATAAATTATGACGTCATCGCCTACGGGAGCGTATGCCGTGACATCAAACTTCACGATTTACCGGTATTTTTCTCGGTATCTAGAAGTCGTAGAAGAAAAAGAAAAATTCCGTTGGTCCTCATTTTTCCTGCTCTATGATTTTGAAACAAGCGCGACTGATATTAGCTTAATGTTTTTTCTGCGATGGTCGATGGTATCGGCGAGGGTCAATAGTCTATGGTCGCCGTTGTGGCCGCGCACTTAGACCTGTGGTATGATGTGAGTCTAGTTTCAAGTTCTGAACTATTACGACAAAAAACAAGTGGGACATAAAGTTAGGTTTGGCAATGAGTGGACATGACAAACGACGTATTATCATTACGATAGTGAGGGGAAAGAGAAAAATGAGGAAAGAGGAATATAATTGATTGCAAAGGAGAGTAAAGTAAATAAAGGAAAAATTGGAGAGGGAAAGAGGAGAGATGGAGGGAAAAAGAATGTATTAAACATGTAGCACTTTAGTCTGACCTCAGACAAAACAAATGAGGGTAAAAAGGAATGCCAAGTACAGCAGAAAAAACTGACGGAAAATACTTTTCAATAAATGACTTTTATGGGGCACGGTTAGCCCAGTGGTAAAGCCCTTGCTTGCCATGCAGAAGGCCCCGGGTTCGAATTCCACAGTCGACAAAAATTTACACTCGTTTTTAGATTGCAAATATTTCAACGGGTGAAACTCTGGTGTTCTCGTGTTGACCCAGCACCTAAATGGAAATTATTATGTCTCTTATCGCCCATCTGATGAGGGCCATACTAAAGGGTAGGCATGCTACAACACAGACCACATGCGTCTAATGTGGCAGTAGTTTCATTGGTACAAAATAGAAACCAAAAATGCGCCGACAAAGGGGTTTAACTGTGACGATGGACCCGGCAGTTATGATTTTTTGACGGTTTGCAGCACTGCCCTAGACTCAGGACATGATTATGACGGGGCGTCGCAACAGATATATTGCCGGCGACATCAAGTCGACACAGACATCTGTTGAGTGAACACTGCTCATTCTATGCCCCCACCTTACCCTAACTGACTCTATGTATACCCCCACCATGCCCTAACTGACTCTATATGCCCTATTTTATTGTATACCTCATTATTTCCTTCTTGTTTCTCACATATCTCTCCTTTTCTCTATTTATCTCCAATATTTATCACCTTCTTTCTCTCCCTCTTTCTATCTTTTCTTCCGTCCTGTCTTTCTATTTCTCCTTCCTTTTTTTCTTTCCCTTTCTATATATTTTCTTCTTCCTCTCTTTCTCCTTTTATATTTCTCTCTCTCTTATCTAATTTCCTCTTTCTCTCTCTGTTGTATCTATTCCTCATTCTTTCTGCCTACTTCGGGTTCTCTCCTTTTCCCCCTCTTCCAATCTTCGTCCACTCTCCATTTCTTCTACCCTTTCACCCTGGTTTACTCACTATTACCCTGCTTTCCAGTCTTTTTCTTCTCACTTCATTCAACACAAAACTACCTCCCTGCACCTGCCTCTCTCTCTTATCTAATTTCCTCTTTCTCTCTCTCCGTTGTATCTATTCCTCATTCTTTCTGCCTACTTCGGTTTCTCTCTTTTCCCCCTCTTCCAATCTTCGTCCACTCTCCATTTCTTCTGTCCTTTCATCCTGGTTTACTCACTATTACCCTGCTTTTAGTCTTTTTCTTCTCACTTCATTCAACACAAAACTCCCTCCCTGCACCTGGCAATGTTCCCTTTGAAAAATTCTCAAGAAAAAAGTAAGGAGGTAGTAGGGAGGTAAAAACTCATTCACCTACCCTCTAAGTGCCACTCTTGTACAAATCTGTCTTTTTATATTCCCAGAAATTGTTGGTGGGGATCTCCTCTTTAATAAAATTTAAAAAGGGAAAAAGTCGAAAAAAAGAGAGGAGGAAAAGAAGAAGAAAATGGAGAAGAAGGAAGAAGAAACAAGCTGTTTCTCCTTTTATATTTCTCTCTCCCTCTCTCTCTCTTATCTAATTCCCTCTTTCTCTCTCTCCGTTGTATCTTACTCCTCTTTCCCTTTCTCATTCCAAGATCCCTTTTCTATTGCTCATCCTTTCTGCCTACTTCGGTTTCTCTCTCTTCCCCCTCTTCCAATCTTCGTCCACTCTCCATTTCTTCTGTCCTTTCACCCTGGTTTACTCACTATTACCCTGCTTTCAGTCTTTTTCTTCTCACTTCATTCAACACAAAACTACCTCCCTGCACCTGGCAATGTTCCCTTTGAAAAATTCTCAAGAAAAAAGTAAGGAGGTAGTAGGGAGGTAAAAACTCATTCACCTACCCTCTAAGTGCCACTCTTGTACAAATCTGTCTTTTTATATTCCCAGAAATTGTTGATGGGGATCTCCTCTTTAACCTTTTGCGGACAGATTCATGTGTCACATGAAATCATGGTTCCGCCATTATGGTAGGAGAAATATAACTTAAATCTGGCGATACCTAGAACTTCCTGTGTCAAATCGGTTATTTACTCACACTATTATTATAATTATTATTATTACCTACCTACCACCTAGGTACATACCACATGTTGTGATTTTCTGATAAAGTTTAACAAATAAATAAAAATATCAAGTAGGTAGGTAGGTACATTACCTACATACTCAACTAAAATGCAGGTTAAGTACCTACCTATCTGAGCACGTCGAGATTTTACGGCGTGTACAGCCCCATGAGGACAAGTTAAGCAACTAGTTTGAACAGTGAAAGGCCTCAACTTTTCCGAATAATATGTATTGTAAACTGGGTACCTCTACAGTTGACGCGACGTGAAAATCACATTACGAACACCTTTACTACGTAGGATTCTTGCGGGTCGTTTACGAATGGCTTTACTAAGTAGGATTCTATCATTTCTAGTGGATAATCATCAACAGACGCCGGAGTTTCTGGCAGGTAACTGTGGAATGAAAACCGAGAGAAACATTAAAAAGCTTTTGAGTAACAATATATAAAATAATGTATAATAAAGTAGTATACTTATAAAAATATGATTAACAAATAATGTTTAAAACTATAAAAAAAAATAACAGGAACCTTTTCAGGTTTACCTACTGAGGGAAGGGGACACAAATATCACCCTGGTAAATTGTACATCCATTCAAGATGTAACCAGTGCAACAAAATACTTTCAGATAGGTAACAATACTACTCATAACAAGAAATTATTAAAAAAAAATTCCATAAAAAAGTAAACAAATATAGGTAGTTAGGTTATCTTACTCTTACCAAAGGAATTTTCATTGTGTCAAGCATGAAAACTCGTCACAAATGTCCTTCCTCGATAAACCTCGTAACAGGAACCTTTTCAGGTTTACCTCCTGAGGGAAGGGGACACAAATATCACCCTGGTAAATTGTACATCCATTCAAGATGTAACCAGTGAAACAAAATACTTTCAGATAGGTAACAATACTACTCATAACAAGGAATTATTAAAAAAAAATTCCATAAAAAAGTAAACAAATATAGTTAGGTTATCTTACTCTTACCAAAGGAATTTTCATTGTGTCAAGCATGAAAACTCGTCACAAATGTCCTTCCTCGATAAACCTCGCTAAATTTTATGACTTGAACTCGAACCACCAACCTCCAAATCCAAAGTCCACCAAGCTATTACCACTGAGGTTGGTAATCTTACCGTTCTTAATACTATAGTGTCGATCATACTGAACTTGATTTCTCGTATGTTTTTTTCTGCGATGGTCGATGGTCTCGGCGAAGGTCAATTGTCTATGGTCACCGTTGTGGCCGCGCACTTAGACCTGTGGTATGCGAGTCTAGTTTCAAGTTCTGAACTATTACGACAAAAAACAAGTGGGACATAAAGTTAGGTTTGGCAATGAGTGGACATGACAAACGACGTATTATCATTACGATATAGTGAGGGGAAAGAGAAAAATGAGGAAAGAGGAATATAATTGATTGCAAAGGAGAGTAGAGTAAATAAAGGAAAAATTGGAGAGGGAAAGAGGAAAGATGGAGGGAAAAAGAATGTATTAAACATGTAGCACTTTAGTCTGACCTCAGACAAAACAATTGAGGGTAAAAAGGAATGCCAAGTACAGCAGAAAAAACTGACGGAAAATACTTTTCAATAAATGACTTTTATGGGGCACGGTTAGCCCAGTGGTAAAGCCCTTGCTTGTCATGCAGAAGGTCCCGGGTTCGATATTCCACAGTCGACAAAAATTTACACTCGTTTTTAGATTGCAAATATTTCAACGGGTTAAACTCTGGTGTTCTCGTGTTGACCCAGCACCTAAATGGAAATTATTATGTCTCTTATCGCCCATCTGATGAGGGCCATACTAAGGGGTAGGCATGCTACAACACAGACCACATGCGTCTAATGTAACAGTAGTTTCATTGGTACGAAATAGAAACCAAAAATGCGGCGACAAAGGGGGTTAACTGTGACAATGGACCCGGCAGTTATGATTTTTTTTTGACGGTTTGCAGCACTGCCCTAGACTCAGGACATGATTATGACGGGGCGTCGCAACAGATATATTGCCGGCGACATCAAGTCAGGGTAGGCATGCTACAACACAGACCACATGCGTCTAATGTGGCAGTAGTTTCATTGCTACGAAATAGAAACCAAAAATGCGCCGACAAAGGGGTTTAACTGTGACGATGGACCCGGCAGTTATGATTTTTTGACGGTTTGCAGCACTGCCCTAGACTCAGGACATGATTATGACGGGGCGTCGCAACAGATATATTGCCGGCGACATCAAGTCGACACAGACATCTGTTGAGTGAACACTGCTCATTCTATGCCCCCACCATACCCTAACTGACTCTATGTCTGCCCCCACCATGCCCTAACTGACTCTATATGCCCTATTTTATTGTATATCTCATTATTTCCTTCTTCTTTCTCACATATCTCTCCTTTTCTCTATTTATCTCCAATATTTATCATCTTCTTTCTCTCCCTCTTTCTATCTTTGCTTCCGTCCTGTCTTTCTATTTCTCCTTCCTTTAATTTTTCTTTCCCTTTCTATATATTTTCTTCTTCCTCTCTTTCTCCTTTTATATTTTATACCCCCACCATGCCCTAACTGACTCTATATGCCCTATTTTATTGTATACCTCATTATTTCCTTCTTGTTTCTCACATATCTCTCCTTTTCTCTATTTATCTCCAATATTTATCACCTTCTTTCTCTCCCTCTTTCTATCTTTTCTTCCGTCCTGTCTTTCTATTTCTCCTTCCTTTTTTTCTTTCCCTTTCTATATATTTTCTTCTTCCTCTCTTTCTCCTTTTATATTTCTCTCTCTCTTATCTAATTTCCTCTTTCTCTCTCTGTTGTATCTATTCCTCATTCTTTCTGCCTACTTCGGGTTCTCTCCTTTTCCCCCTCTTCCAATCTTCGTCCACTCTCCATTTCTTCTACCCTTTCACCCTGGTTTACTCACTATTACCCTGCTTTCCAGTCTTTTTCTTCTCACTTCATTCAACACAAAACTACCTCCCTGCACCTGGCAATGTTCCCTTTGAAAAATTCTCAAGAAAAAAGTAAGGAGGTAGTAGGGAGGTAAAAACTCATTCACCTACCCTCTAAGTGCCACTCTTGTACAAATCTGTCTTTTTATATTCCCAGAAATTGTTGGTGGGGATCTCCTCTTTAATAAAATTTAAAAAGGGAAAAAGTCGAAAAAAAGAGAGGAGGAAAAGAAGAAGAAAATGGAGAAGAAGGAAGAAGAAACAAGCTGGACCCGTCCCTCCGGGAATTTTTTAGCCCGTAGTTTCTTCGATCGTGATTAAAGAAAATCAGTACCCATTGTTTTGGTTTTTTTGGCTTTATGGTTTTCTGGACAAAATTTGCACCACCATTTTCGTTTTCCTGGTAAAAAGACCTTTAATTGAGAGAGAAAAAAAAAATGGAATGAGTGAGATAAAGATTAAATGAAAATGTTTGAGAGAAGATAGCAGCATGTGTGAGAATAAAAGAAGTAGTACGAAGGACAAGAGTGAAGATTTGGGAAGAAGGAAGAAAAGGAGGAGGAAGGAGTATATTCTATGGGGACAGACACAGAGACAGACAGACAGACAGACACACAGACGACACCGAAGCGAATACAATAGTCCGTCCACTATACCTTTTATTATTTACTATTGTAATAATTTAATAAAGGAAGGACGGGCTAAGAAGTATTAATGGAAATTGAGAGAGAAAAAATGGAATGAGTGAGATAAAAATTAAATGAAAATGTTTGAGAGAAGAAAGCAGCATGTGTGAGAATAAAAGAAGCAGTACGAAGGACAAGAGTGAAGATTTGGGAAGAAGGAAGAAAAGGAGGAGGAAGGAGTATATGAGAAGGAAGGAGTATATGAAAGAAGGAAAACTTTAGGAGAGAGGACTGGAAAGACTAAAAATAAATCTGGTGAAGGGATAGGAGGGTGAGAGAAATTGACAGGAAGGAGGTAACAAGGAATTCCATTGCTCCTCTGACTGAACTATCGAAGTTAGTCATCGAGTTGTAAATCTGTTTGTTGATTGGCACATTGCATAATCACGACACCGAAGCGAATACAATAGTCCGTCCACTATACCTTTTATTATTACTATTGTAATTTAATAAAGGAAGGACGGGCTAAAAAGTAGTAATGGAAATTGAGAGAGAGAGAAAAAAAAATGGAATGAGTGAGATAAAAATTAAATGAAAATGTTTGAGAGAAAAAAGCAGCATGTGTGAGAATAAAAGAAGTAGTACGAAGGACAAGAGTGAAGATTTGGGAAGAAGGAAGAAAAGGAGGAGGAAGGAGTATATGAGAAGGAAGGAGTATATGAAAGAAGGAAAACTTTAGGAGAGAGGACTGGAAAGACTAAAAATAAATCTGGTGAAGGGATAGGAGGGTGAGAGAAATTGACAGGAAGGAGGTAACAAGGAATTCCATTGCTCCTCTGACTGAACTATTGAAGTTAGTCATCGAGTTGTAAATCTGTTTGTGTGATTGGCACATTGCATAATCACTTAGATTCCAGGCGTTCATACAAAAATATTTCCAACTTTCTCTCACGTTTCGAGACTTTCAAGTTTCAAGCCTTCGTGGCATTAAATGTATCAGTTCTCGATATATAACAGAAAGCAACCTTGAGCGTGGTTGGTATCAGTGAGAGAGGACTGGAAAGACCAAGATAAGGTGAAGGGATAGGAGGGTGAGAGAAATTGACAGGAAGGAGGTAACAAGGAATTCCATTGCTCCTCTGACTGAACTATCGAAGTTAGTCATCGAGTTGTAAATCTGTTTGTTGATTGGCACATTGCATAATCACTTAGATTCCAGGCGTTCACACAAAAATATTTCCAACTTTCTCTCCTACACGTTTCAAGACTTTCAAGTTTCAAGCCTTCGTGGCATTAAATGTATCAGTTCTCGATATATAACGGAAAGCAACCTTGAGCGTGGTTGGTATCAGGATGGATGTCCATCTGAGCACGTCGAGATTTTACGGCGTGTACAGTCCCATGAGGACAAGTTAAGCAACCAGTTTGAACAGTGAAAGGCCTCAACTTTTCCGAATAATATGTATTGTAAACTGGGTACCTCTACAGTTGACGCGACGTGAAAATCACACCTGAGCACGTCGAGATTTTACGGCGTGTACAGTCCCACCAGGACAAGTTAAGCAACTAGTTTGAACAGTGAAAGGCCACAACTTTTCCGAATAATATGTATTGTAAACTGGGTACCTCTACTACAGTTGACGCGACGTGAAAATCACATTACGAACACCTTTACAACGCAGGATTCTTGCGGGTCATTTACGAATGGCTTTACTACGTAGGATTCCATCATTTCTAGTGGATAATTATTATTATCAACAGACGCCGGAGTTTCTGGCAGGTAACTGTGGAATGAAAACCGAGAGAAACATTAAAAAGCTTTTGAGTAACAATATATAAAAGACTCGAACCACCAACCTCCAAATCCGAAGTCCACCAAGCTATTACCACTGAGGTTGGTAATCTTACCGTTCTTAATACTATAGTGTCGATCATACTGAACTTGATTTCTCGTATCAGCCAATCATTCGCTTTTCATGCTACACCACAAGATTCAAAAGAGGAACTTCAAATTCTCAACAAGAACTGGAAGACGTGTTAAATTGGGCATCGCGTCACTTCAAACTTGTTGAAATTCGAACCTGGGCCCCATTCCACGAAAGACTCCGCACTCCTTTATTTTTCGACACAGCCCAATAGTCCCCACTTTTTACTCTATGCGCAGAATAACCATCGTTCCGTTCGTCAATACAGTCGAACTGGATATCCTGGGCCCTATTCCACGAAAGACTCCGCACTCCCACTTTTTCGACACAGCCCAATAGTCCCCACTTTTTCGACACAGCCCAATAGTCCCCACTTTTTACTCTATGCGCAGAATAACTATCGTTCCGTACGTCAATACAGTCGAACTGGATATAAGAGAGTCGAGGGGATCACCATTCTTTTCTCTATATCCAGGTTTTTGGTTCAAAAATGAGGAGCCCAGAAAATTTCCTCTCATATCCAGGTTCGACTGTATTTTGGGAAGTGAGTAAAAAGTGAGGATTGAGTAGTCGTTCTTGGAACACGCCTCTGGTTTTCTGATGTACCTCAGTGCAGTCCGTATGAATTGATGGGAATGTTGGAAGACTTGTGTTGCTCGAGAACCATCTCCAGAGATTTCTGAGCGTTGGTGCCGTAGATTTCCAGACATTTCCGATCGCAGGCTGCAAATCTGGAAGACCAGTTTGAAAATTTAGATTTAGGACTGGAGAAAACAAATTTGTAAAGTTAGACTGAAGACTGGACAACATTATAATACTAAACTCTTAAGTAGCAGGTATAACCACTCGGTGAGGTTAACGCCGGAGGCGTTCTCTACCACCTAATACTTAGAGCTCCATTACTATGTGGTCAAATTCTGAAATAAATGAGGATGAAATTCGAACCCGCGCCTCGCCTTCCTGTTTACCAGGTGAGCTTCTTGACCAATACGCTACCGAGGCAGGTTAGTTTACCGTCTTGGAATATGGCTAGCGTTAGAGTTCGAACCTCATTTACTCTGACCCATATACAATTGATGATTCTCATGAAAAATATAACTGTTCAAATGTATTTTTTTCGTAAAGATCGTCAAAAATAATAAATAATCCGAAAAGATTGAGAAGTATTGAAATTCGAACCTGGGCCCCATTCCACGAAAGACTCCGCACTCCTCACTTTTTCGACACAGCCCTATAGTCCCCACTTTTTACTCTATGCGCAGAATAACCATCGTTCCGTTCGTCAATACAGTCGAACTGGATATAAGAGAGTCGAGGGGATCACCATTTTTTTCTCTATATCCAGGTTTTTGGTTCAAAAATGAGGAGCCCAGAAAATTTCCTCTTATATCCAGGTTCGACTGTATTTTGAGAAGTGAGTAAAAAGTGAGGATTGAGTAGTCGTTCTTGAAACACGCCTCTGGTTTTCTGATGTACTTCAGTGCAGTCCGTATGAATTGATGGGAATGTTGGAAGACTTGTGTTGCTCGAGAACCATCTCCAGAGATTTCTGAGCGTTGGTGCCGTAGATTTCCAGACATTTCCGATCGCAGGCTGCAAATCTGGAAGACCAGTTTGAAAATTTAGATTTAGGACTGGAGAAAACAAATTTGTAAAGTTAGACTGAAGACTGGAAAACATTATAATACTAAACTCTTGAGTAGCAGGTAACCACTCGGCGAGGATTTAGATCTACCTACAAGTAGGGCCTCAACATATTTACATACTCATAATCACAATTATATCCATGTGTTCGTACATTGACGTCTTGACTTGTTTTTATGAACAGTGAGGATTTCATTGCTTAGAAATTTTCGAGCTTTTAAAAATCAGAAAATTAGACAGCCTAGTTGGCTTGGAGAGTAGCGCGTTTGCTTTGTAAGGGCTAGGCCGCGGGTTCGATTCCCGCCCAGGGCAAACATTATAATACTAAACTCTTAAGTAGCAGGTAACCACTTGGCGAGGTTAACGCCGGAGGCGTTCTCTACCACCTAATACTTAGAGCTCCATTACTATGTGGTCAAATTCTGAAATAAATGAGGATAAAATTCGAACCCGCGCCTCGCCTTCCTGTTTACCAGGTGAGCTTCTTGACCAATACGCCACCGAGGCAGGTTAGATTACCGTCTTGGAATATGGCTAGCGTTAGAGTTCGAACCTCATTTACTCTGACCCATATACATATGTATGTAGGTAGATTACCTACCTTTAGGGCCTATCATATGTTGTTATGACCCATTTTTATTTAGATCTACCTACAAGCAGGGCCTCAACATATTTACATACTCATAATCACAATTATATCCATGTGCTCGTACATTGACGTCTTGACTTGTTTGTATGAACAGTGAGGATTTCATTGCTTAGAAATTTTCGAGGTTTTAAATATCAGAAAATTAGACAGCCTAGTTGGCTTGGAGAGTAGCGCGTTTGCTTTGTAAGGGCTAGGCCGCGGGTTCGATTCCCGCCCAGGACGATGTTTATCCTAAGGAGATAAGGTTTGTTCTAGGAACGAGGCCTTACCTGCCACCGGACACGGCCTGCAGGAATTTCCAATAGGAAGGCCGCAGGTTATGAGGTTCAAACAGAGCTGCATGGAACAGAATGGCGGTGGATACACAATGGAACAACACTGAGGCGTGAGGTACGGTGGGAACATAGCCACGCGATGAATGAAGCACGTAGAGCAGCTGTAGGGACTTCCAGAAGACGTACAGGGCGATGGTGTTGTCCTTGTAGAGGCAGAATGCGAGACTAGCGAGAATACCGGCTGGGAATGCGAACAGCTTGGAGTCACCGCCCGTGTAGCGACGGAGCGCACAGGAACTCGCCTGAAATCAATGGGGGATGATGTACTTATTTATTTTGAAAATTGGAAGAAAAAAGCCTATGAACAAGAAGATAAGTTGAAATATTGACTCCACTTTCTCTTAGGAACGAGGCCTTACCTGCCACCGGACACAGCCTGCAGGAATTTCCAATAGGAAGGTCGCAGGTTATGAGGTTCAAACAGAGCTGCATGGAACAGAATGGCGGTGGATACACAATGGAACAACACTGAGGCGTGAGGTACGGTGGGAACATAGCCACGCGATGAATGAAGCACGTAGAGCAGCTGTAGGGACTTCCAGAAGACGTACAGGGCGATGGTGTTGTCCTTGTAGAGGCAGAATGCGAGACTAGCGAGAATACCGGCTGGGAATGCGAACAGCTTGGAGTCACCGCCCGTGTAGCGACGGAGCGCACAGGAACTCGCCTGAAATCAATGGGGGATGATGTACTTATTTATTTTGAAAATTGGAAGAAAAAAGCCTATGAACAAGAAGATAAGTTGAAATATTGACTCCACTTTCTCATGATGTACTGATTTATTTTGAAAATTTGAAGAAAAAAGCCTATGAACAGGAAGATAAGTTGAAATATTGACTCCACTTTCTCTTCAAATTTAATTGCTCCTAAGGGCAAGGTAAAGCTCGACCCTTGACTAATGGAGTGTGCCTGAAGGCATGTGATGTGTTCCAATCCACTCAACCCCATATTTGAGGAATGTTTTTCCTTGATGAAAGCGTGATTTCATCAGAGGATACAATTGATTTCACATACGAGTATTATGAATGCTTACGGCTTACGGTGGAGATTTTCAGGGCAACTTGTTAGACATCGAGAATGCTATTTTATTCAATAGTTTACGTCCTAGTATTGGTCGTGTGAATGTGAAGTCTAGAAAGCATCATATTTTCGCAGACCACCAAAAAACGCTTTTTTCTGACCAATAAAAAAAAAAAATCGTCTCTTTTCCTGACCATCAAAAATTGTCTTTTTTCCAGGCGTAAAAAAATAGTCCTTTTTGCTGACCGTTAACTTACCCTGAACAGTGCTGAGAAGCCACCTAGGAATCCACCCAATCTCAGAGTGGAAGGTCTCATCAGAATACTGAGTGCTATGGCAGGTCGACTAATGATTCGCTTCATGTTCAGCAAAAGCTTGAGACAAAACTCCAGAGCCAGACCTACGGAGAATAGCTTGCCTCCTCCCTGTAATCAAAAAGTTGCAGTAAAAGAGGAAAAATGTAAAATCTGGTTAGCCTCGCTCGAACATCATGAGCACGTTGCCCTCTGAAATGATGTTGGACCAAGTATATGATTTGTGAAAATCAAAAATTATACTTTTTTTTTTAAAGAGGTTTGGCAGAGAGAACGGTAACTGCTATGTATGGTCTTATCGTACCGAAATCGGAGAGAGAAGGAAGACAGGATAGGGGAAAGTCAGCCGTTCCGAGAACGAACATTATCCCATCAGGATAGAATCCGCCCCGGGCGGGAATCGAACACGCGGCCTAGCGCTTACAAGGCAGACGCACTACCAACTAAGCTAACTAAGCTGGTAAAATTATGCTTTGTAAACTTATATGAAAATTCCCGAAAACTCCAAGGCTCTGTTTTATGTTACTATAAAACTCGAAACGGAGTTCGAAAAATTGACGTTCGCGCGCCTTCCGGCACACTTCAAACTTTAATCAAGAATTCAATCAAGGGTGGAGTTGATGCTTATGGCCTTTTCTACCAACACCATATGGTATAGGATCAGGGCCCAGGTTCTTAAAAGGGGTGTTCTCCCCCCGCCCAAGGTGTAAAAGGGGTGTAAAAAAAAAAGTGTTCAACTTTCAACATAGCAACGAGTGTCCATGATAAAGTAAGTCTCTTGAACAAATAAAGTTAGTTCTTGGAACAGGTGGTCTTCTCCTATACTGTCTTTTTTCTCTCTTCTCAATTATAGGACAATAAGACCTTAGCAGTTAAAGGTCCCTCTATCAAACCTTTTTTATAAAATCCATGGATGATTTATCATTCCTAACTTTTCTCAAATGAAATAATGGAACAATTTCAATAAAAAGGCAAATGTTCCAATGGGCAGGTACTTCCTGTTGACTATAGAATACCAGAAAACTTTTTTACTCACCAGGTAAGCTGTGACATAGATCCGGAAAGACACATACACAAAAAACCCACTCTGAGGCTGTGTAGGGGCAAATAGCACTAAAAGATGGAACAAACCATTCTATGTTCTATGAATCTACTTACCTGAGCAATGAATATATGGAATCATCATTGCTACTAGCAGACTTGTAGAAATACAACAAAGTCCCCATGGAACAAGCAAACAGGATCACTTCACCTAAGGGAACAGGCTTGATGTAACCTCGAGAGGTTAACATACGGAATACTGTTTCTGAAGCCTGCAAAAATACAAAAATTACCTAAGTTACTTAGATCTACTCTTTAGTTGAGAGGATATGTCAACGAAGGATACCTACTAGAATCTGTAGATCTGTTACATAAAAAAGAAGTTAAACTTCTCAACTTCGTTTATATCAGCAAAGTCCTTTTAAATATTCAAAGTGATAATTTTAATAATTTATTTATCTACCCACTGACAATAGCACTTTGGGCTGCTGGCTTCTTTGGAGTAGTCTCGTGAGGAGGGCCAGCTTAATCTCAGATAAGACAGACACTTACAATATTAGAAGAAATTTTAATTGTGGTAAGCATAAATGCTTATCACAAATATTGTTCCCCCTTAATATACCTACTATGCTAAATTTTGTGACTTGACTTGGACTTGAACCACCAACCTCCAGATTCAAAGTCCACAATGCCAAACACTGAACCACTGACGTTGGTGACACTTACAATGTTGGTAACATAGAGACTGAGCAGAGATCTTCGGGAAGGTCTCTCCACTAGAATAGCACCCAGACTTGAGATGAAACATGGAATGAATGCAGCAGTGAACATGTTGAAGTTTCCCATGAGATGTCTGCAATGAAAGGGAGTTGTTTTGAGTAAAGAGAGTCCTTTTAAATATTCAAAGTGATAACTTTTTAATAATTTATTTATCTACCCACTGACAATAGCACTTTGGGCTGCTGGCTACTTTGGAGTAGTCTTGTGAGGAGGGCCAGCTTAATCTCAGATAAGAAATTTTAATTGTGGTAAGCATAAATGCTCATCACAAATATTGTTCTCCCTTAATATACCTACTATGCTAAATTTTGTGACTTGACTTGGACTTGAACCACCAACCTCCAGATTCAAAGTCCACGATGCCAAACACTGAACCACTGACGTTGGTGACACTTACAATGTTGGTAACATAGAGACTGAGCAGAGATCTCCGGGAAGGTCTCTCCACTAGAATAGCACCCAGACTTGAAATGAAACATGGAATGAATGCAGCAGTGAACATGTTGAAGTTTCCCATGAGATGTCTGCAATGAAAGGGAGTTGTTTTGAGTAAAGAGAATTGAAGTTGTGAAGTGAAAATTCACTAATGTAGGTATATCCCACACACATAGCCCTCGTGGTAAGGCAGGCCCCATAGGAAAATTTAGAAGCCCCTGAAAATGTAGTATTATACTAAAAATAGCTGCCTGTGAGAAGTTGTGAAGTGAAAATTCACTAATGTAGGTATATCCCACCCACATAGCCCTCGTGGTAAGGCAGGCCCCATAGGAAAATTTAGAAGCCCCTGAAAATGTAGTATTATACTAAAAATAGCTGCCTGTGATCTGAAGTAAGTGCTAAGTAAGAGTAATATAATGAACAAAAAATATCTGGGGGGTTAAGGTGCAGAAGGAGGAACTCATAAAGAGGGGTAGGTACCTGTACACTAAAGGTGGAAATCTATCATATCAAATTGAATGTGAGTAATGCACATATTTGACAAGGTAGTACCTTTCTTAGAGGAAGAGAAAGAAGAAACAGCAAGGAAGTGAGGGTATGAGAAAGAAAGAAACCAAAGTTTTCATTGGTCTGTTTCATAAAGAACTCATGATCTATAACTTCTGGGTTATGGGTAGATAGGTATGTTTCACAAATATGTTCCTGCTCTGATTATTATTTTATCTCAGAGAACCAGCAGAGGTGTTGCAGCTGTGTAGATATGGGTCAATATGTTTCTCAAATATGAACCTGTTCTGATCATTATTTTCCAGTACTGAAATACAAAAATTACCCAAGTTACTTAGATCTACTCTTTAGTTGAGAGGATATGTCAAAGAAGGATACCTACTAGAATCTGTAGATCTGTTACATAAAAAAGAAGTTAAACTTCTCAACTTCGTTTATATCAGCAAAGTCCTTTTAAATATTCAAAGTGATAACTTTTTAATAATTTATTTATCTACCTACTGACAACAGCACTTTGGGCTGCTGGCTACTTTGGAGTAGTCTCGTGAGGAGGGCCAGCTTAATCTCAGATAAGACAGACACTTACAATATTAGAAGAAATTTTAACTGTGGTAAGAATAAATGCTCATCACAAAAATATTGTTCCCCCTTAATATAGCTACTATGCTAAATTTTGTGACTTGACTTGGACTTGAACCACCAACCTCCAGATTCAAAGTCCACGATGCCAAACACTGAACCACTGACATTGGTGACACTTACAATGTTGGTAACATAGAGACTGAGCAGAGATCTCCGGGAAGGTCTCTCCACTAGAATAGCACCCAGACTTGAAATGAAACATGGAATGAATGCAGCAGTGAACATGTTGAAGTTTCCCATGAGATGTCTGCAATGAAAGGGAGTTGTTTTGAGTAAAGAGAATTGAAGTTGTGAAGTGAAAATTCACTAATGTAGGTATATCCCACCCACATAGCCCTCGTGGTAAGGCAGGCCCCATAGGAAAATTTAGAAGCCCCTGAAAATGTAGTATTATACTAAAAATAGCTGCCTGTGATCTGAAGTAAGTGCTAAGTAAGAGTAATATAATGAACAAAAAATATCTGGGGGGTTAAGGTGCAGAAGGAGGAACTCATAAAGAGGGGTAGGTACCTGTACACTAAAGGTGGAAATCTATCATATCAAATTGAATGTGAGTAATGCACATATTTGACAAGGCAGTACCTTTAATGTTTTATTGCCATATGGATAAGTAAAATACATCATGTGTGGAAATGAAAAAAAAAAGTATCTTTACTTAATGTAACTCAAGGAAAATAAAATTAACTGCCTAGGTATCCAAATTTATCACCCATCTAGAAACCTATTAAAGTGAACATTCACACTTCAACAAGACATAAGTACACATGTGTAAAAAATCAGTAAGCCAGTACTTTATTGTCTCTCAGCAAGGTCATTATGATTGTACAGATTACCCATCTACACACTCATAATATACCTCATTTGCAATTCAAATCATCTTGGCCTACTCTTAAATAGGTGAGAGTAGCTCAAACTAAAAATGAGAGATACTTTGGAATGTGATGTGTGCTACTTAGATTGAATCATATTTTCCTGATGTACTACTTACCTAGTTTTCACATTTATAAACTTATTCACATATTATGGCAAATCCAAAGCAGCAAGCCCAAAATATCAAGAGCCATTTTATAAAGGAATCTAAGTAACACATTTTAAAAATTAATTACACATTAGATAATACCTAACTTGAGAGGTATACCTGATTGTGCATATTGTCACCGAGTACCCAAACACATTTTAAAAATTAATTACACATTAGATAATACCCAACTTGAGAGGTATACCTGATTGTGCATATTGTCACCGAGTACCCAAATGCATGACATGTCAGGAAGAATGTGGATTGAATAATGCCTTGAATTGTTCTCTGAAGATCTTGTTTGGAAGGGACTCTTCCTTTCATTAATAGTGCTAGCTGAAAGCAAGTAGAAAATTCAATTACTGCACCTTGGTAGGTAGATTTAAGTGGGCCCATTCCATGGATGATTGCCAGCCTAGTTAGTTCAGTAGATGGCATGTCTGCCTAGTAAGTGCTAGGCCATGGGTTTGATTCCCACCCAGGTGGATTTTAACTTATTTATTTATTTATAGTTCTTGGGATTGCCAGCCTAGTTAGCTCAGTAGATGGCATGTCTGCCTAGTAAGTGCTAGGCCATGGGTTTGATCTTTGATTCCCACCCAGGTGGATTTTAACTTGAACAAATAAAGTTAGTTCTTGGAACAGGTGGCCTATACTGTCTTTTTTCTCTCTTCTCAATTATAGGACAATAAGACCTTAGCAGTTAAAGGTCCCTCTATCAAACCTCTTTTAAAAAATCCATGGATGATTTATTATCATTCCTAACTTTTCTCAAATGAAATAATGGAACAATTTCAATAAAAATCTGGTGTGAACATCACACAACTTTCCTTATCCTATTGAATGATGCTTATTTGAGTGTTCTTTTACCCTAACTTTTACAATATCCCTTCTCACAGTGAGTTGCTGCAGGTCTAGTCTTCCAGTACAATGATAATTTTAGCATTTAGCTCTGTGCAGCTGTTTCGATTTAAGACTTTCACTACTATTACAAGTTTAATCAAATTCTATTGAATATTAAAATATTTGGTAATTATGCATAAGACACGTCAATGGCAAATTTACTGAAAATTTCTATATAAGAGGAAAAACTTACTTTAAGAGTGTGCTACACCAAAATACTGTGCCTATTAAAATAAGGACCTAAAGAGAAAAGACAGATGTAAGAAAAGACTCCTTCCTCAACAAAAAAGCTGTTTTGGATGCTGTATCATATTCAACAAGTGTTTCAAACATAAACACTTCATTACTTTTTTAATCTACACAAAATAACTATGTAGACATTATCTTGATAGAAATTCTTCAAGATCAGGTGTAAGTAGTACTTTATTTAGACTGCCAGCTTTGAACAGGTTGTCCAATTATGCTAACAGTTTGATAAAGCACCTCATCATATCTACTGGACAGAAGCCAAAGTTTTATTTAAATGTTCCCGCATTCTATAGATCCACATTCAGTAGAATATACATACCTTTTTAGAATGTGTAGGGAAATGGTAATTTTATGTTGTCGTAGGTACCTACTCTCTTTTCTTTTCTTCAATAATGCATCTTTGATTTACCCAAATAAATGTGCTTCTTTAACATCAAATTGTTCTGAATTTCAGCGAGAGTCATGAGGAAGGAGGAGGTGGGGGTAAGGTTCCCATGGGCAAGAAGAAAGCCGCAGGTAAACAGAAGGGCGGCCTAGGTCGCGGCGGAAAGAAGCGAACATCCAAGGCAGTGTTTGGCGGTGCTGGGGGAGGCAGCAAGAAGGGTCGTGGCAAAAAGTCCAAGTAGAAGTGATCTACGTCCAAGGAGTGAAACGATTACTTTCTCATGTGATAAGTTGATAAGGTAAGAGAGATGATTTTGAGTTCAATTTATTTCAATTTTGTAAAATAATACCTAAGTTGGCACTTGTATTGTGATAAGTTGATAAGGTAAGAGAGATGATTTTGAGTTCAATTTATTTCAATTTTGTAAAATAATACCTACCTTGGCACTTACTCTTACCTAGTTCTACTTTCTCCCCTAGCTTTTGATTTCTAGCACGTATAACAAAGCGGCGTCTACACTATTTTCGATCGACATCGACTGAAACAATTCCTTTGATATAGCCTACTTAATATGAGTTCGCGATGTCACTCCCTTGGAAAAAAGTTGAAAAAGACAACTTATTGCTTCAAAAGTTGATACCTAAATAAGCTTTTATTGTAACTTTCAAAGATAAAAACCCCTCTCCTTTATTAACACCCACTTTTGCACGAGTTTGTTTTTTCTCCCCTAGCTTTTGATTTCTAGCACGTATAAAGCGGCGTCTACACTATTTTCGATCGACATCGACTGAAACAATTCCTTTGATATAGCCTACTTAATATGAGTTCGCGATGTCACTCGCATAGAGATCACCTCCTACAAGATACCGAGAGCAAACTCCAAAGTGTGACTGTTGCAGTTGCAATCATGACAACTGACCTGGTGGATCATGTCTTACAAGAAGTTGCCAGGAGAAATGAACAGTTCAAACCCACAACCGAGTTGGCACTTTCTCTTACCTAGTTCTATTTTCTCCCCTAGCTTTTGATTTCTAGCACGTATAACAAAGCGGTGTCTACACTATTTTCGATCGACATCGACTGAAACAATTCCTTTGATATAGCCTACTTAATATGAGTTCGCGATGTCACTCGACATCGATGGACGTTGCGTCGGTCGATTCTAGTGTGGACGTGCCTTGACCTGGGTGTTGTTTTCCGCTTCTTGCACCTAAATTAGAACAAACTAAGTTTTTAAATGGTATACCTACTTAGTACTTAGCTATTTGAAAGGGATTTCCCTTCACAGGGACTCCGTTGGGAAAGTGTTACAAGATACAATGCATGTCATGACCGAAATTTGTGCTACTTCTAGATGTGATGGTATCTAAATTAGTTGACGGTGTGCAGAAATTAGTAAGGTGATAGA
>NW_007379917.1:21890-35602 GCF_000475195.1 Diaphorina citri
TAGATAGGTATGTTTCACAAATTGTTTCCTGTTCTGATTATCTATTTTATCTCAGAAGAACCAGCAGAGTGTTTGCAGTTGTCGCAGCTCTTGGTCAACTATTTTCCTCCAAATACCTCGAACCTGTTGTCTGATCATTATTTTAGCTTAGAGAGAACCGCAGCCGCCGATGTTGCCGTTGTATCCACAGCATCCATTGGCAAATATCAACCCAGCCTTGCCTTGGGAGAAGAAAGTTCGTCAGAGCAAGAAGAGGAAACTGCCTGGTCAGGAGAAAGAAAAATTGGCACCCCTGTGTCCCCCGTGGAAGTTTTTTTTTTTTTTTTTTTTTTTGCAAAAGAGAAAAAAGGTTGTGGTTATACATGGGGCAAGGATAGATTAAGCTTGAAAAATGGAGAAAAAAAATATATAAAAAATTGTAAAGGTGTAATATCACGTTCTTAATAAATTTAAAAGGTTTGTTAACCTTTGTGCATGATTAAACAACTGTCTCCAAGCATTCTCAGTGGTTAACCAACTCTTTAACAGAAGATTGTAAACCCAGGGGTGAGTCATCTAATATTGATTCAAACTTTTTCAGAAACCGTCTGAAGAAAAGAAGAGAAACCTGGATCTGTATACAGCTGTTGCAAATAAGAAACCTAAAGTGAACATGGAGAAAGTGTACAGTAGATTGGCAACCTTGCAGGCTAGGAGTGAATCTAAAAGGTAAGCAACTCAGTGTTATTAATCTCAATATAGAATCCAGCGTGAAAAATATTTCTAGATTCTAGTAGGTGTAGGTATCAATATAGACATTCTTATATTATTTTAGAACTACTGGTAATAACCTAACATTATAACTAATTTTAAAATCACGTTTAAACTAATGTTATCTACTATGTAGAATTGTAGACATTATCTTGATAGAAATTCTTCAAGATCAGGTGTAAGTAGTACTTTATTTAGACTGCCAGCTTTGAACAAGTTGTCTAATTATGCTAACAGTTTGATAAAGCACCTCATCATATCTACTGGACAGAAGCCAAAGTTTTATTAAATGTTCCCGCATTCTATAGATCCACATTCAGTAGATATACATACCTTTTTAGAATGTGTAGGGAAATGGTAATTTTATGTTGTCGTAGGTACCTACTCTCTTTTCTTTTCTTCAATAATGCAATTATATTTTTTTTTTTAAATACGTATTCCGCAAATGTAATAGAAAGTCGTGTGATGTTCACACCAGATTTTTTTTTTATTGCACATATCACAGTATTTTTATGTCAACTGGGTTGATAAGGCAGTCAACGGCCCGCCTGGTCCTCAGAAGGTCGCGGGTTCGAATCCCACCCAAGGTATCGGATTTTCCACTCATTCATTTGAGAATTAGGCACCGATCCTTTTCAATATTATCTGGCCGAAACTGTTAATTCGACCCAAGTCGTAAAACTGAAATTAACCGTTGTGTTGGCGCTGTACAAGAAAAGCTAAATTAAAATAAATTCATATCACTATCACATCACATCAAAGGTAAAAGTTTATCTTTTATCAGCCAACAGCCAACGAGCCACCTTCAAAGCCAACAGCCGTGAGCCGTGCCAAGGAGCCAACAGCCATACAGTGTTGTGTTGTCAAGTTCCATGCAACGTTATCAAGTCTTTGTCAGAGCATTACCGTATCACACCTGATTCAAAGGTAAATTTACCACTTATCAACTATTGAATTTGAAATTTGAATTTATTTATATGGGGATCATGCATTCCGAATATGCACTGCAGATTATCTCGATATTGGTGATTGGTGTCTCGGATTTTTCGATTAATATCAATAACAAAATAATTTTTCTTGGTAAAGTTAAACCACGTCTCAAATTCATGAAATAGGATCTCGGTATTGGTGTCTCGGATTTTTCGATTAATATCAATAACAAAATAATTTTTCTTGGTAAAGTTAAACCACGTCTCAAATTCATGAAATAGGCCTCTGTTTCATTACCGTACAACGATCATTATTACCGTACATTTTTTTATCGTACGCACAAACGGCAACGCTGCAAAAGCAAAAGGAGCAGAAAAACGACCATGTGGTCCAAAATTTAAAATTTTCTTTTTAAAAGTTTAAAATTAAAACCTTGGAAAAAAGTTGAAAAAGACAAGTTATTGCTTCAAAAGTTGATACCTAAATAAACTTTTATTGTAACTTTCAAAGATAAAAACCCCTCTCCTTTATTAACACCCACTTCTGCACGAGTTTGTTTCACCAGTGGCATAGAGATCACCTACAAGATACCTACTGAGAGCAAACTCCAAAGTGTGACTGTTGCACTTGCAATCATGACAACTGACCTGGTGGATCATGTCTTACAAGAAGTTGCCAGGAGAAATGAACAGTTCAAACCCACAACCGTCAACAAACTGATAGAATTAGAGATAGACCCAGGAACTCTGCTCGCCTTTGATAAGAATGATATCAACTTAGGTGAACTCAGGTAAGTTGTGTAACAAGTAACAAGTAAGTAACAAGATTAATACAAACCTGCCTTTCAATTAAGGCTGGGTGAACCCTTTAAGACACCTGGGGTACCTATTCCATGAAGTCTGGACTTCCCTTTCTGACAAACCATCAGGGTTGTGGGGAATAGCCTGCTGCCTCCAATTTTAGTTCAAATGTACCAATCCTTGATCCTCGTAAATATGTTATTTGATGTGTACTTGACTTTTTGATTCTAATGGTATCTTTGTTTTGGCAAATGTACCAATCCTTGATCCTCGTAAATATGTTATTTGATGTGTACTTGACTTTTTGATTCTAATGGTATCTTTGTTTTGGTTTTCCTGGATACTACAGAATACCCACGAACACTTTTTTTGTGTGTAAAATGCAGATATCTAGCCAAGCAAGCTAACTACTTACAACTAAGTTACATGAAACTGTAGACCCATGCCTAATTATACCTATTGAATTGCAATTTGTTTAATTTTCAGACAAGACAAAGACAAATACTTGAAAGATTTAACACGTGATAATACTCAACTTCTGATCAACAAAATTTGGGAGCTGCCCACTGAAAGAAGAGATGAAGATATTGTTGCCACACTTCCAGATCCTACTTATATCTTACCCCGAGAGAAACCATTACCCAAGATCACTATGACCAAGTGGGAAGAGTTTGCTCTGGAGAAAGGGATCAGGAAGACAAAGAAAGTCAAGAAGAAGTGGGATGATATTCTCAAGGTAATTAAACTTGGTGTTTTGATTATCAAGCAATGAACTGAATATACCCAACCCAAAAGGCAAACTAGTTTTTTCAAGGTTTGACTAGGAAAACTATGACAACAGAGGTCTTATTTTACTGAAATCAAAGAAAGAGTTAGGCAGGATAGAAGAAAGACAGCTGTTCTGAGAGCAAACCTCATGGAGTTTTAATAACAGTATTAGTTTCTTTGTTTCAAAACATAATGCAAACAACTTCCAAGTCTAATAACACTCTTGTTTTCACTAGGAATGGGTGCCAACCTATGGGTTCAAGAGACGCTTGGCTGAGAAAAAACACCAGTGGATGTTACCGGTTCCTGCTAATGCTGATCCAATGGAGGATCAGTTTGCCAAGAAATCTGCTGCTCAGAAGGAACGTGTTGCTAGGAACGAGTATCAAAGACTGAGGAACATTGCAAGGTCAAACAAGACCAAAGTACCCAGTGTTGGAGTAATGCCTCATGAATCAGTGTTGTCCTCAAGACAGGTAAGTTTGAGAGATAGACTGAAACAGACAGTTGAAAGAAGAGGGTGAAGAGAAAACAAATAAAAAAGAAAAGGGGAAAAGAGAGGAGGAAAGACAGAGATTCAGAAGGACAAATAATGAAACAGAGGGAGAGAAGTGAAAGAGAATAAAGGGAAAGAATGGGTAGAGGAAGAGCTAGACTGAAACAGACAGTTGAAAGAAGAGGGTGAAGAGAAAACATATAAAAAAGAAAAGGGGAAAAGAGAGAAGGAAAGACAGAGATTCAGAAGGACAAATAATGAAACAGAGGGAGAGAAGTGAAAGAGAATAAAGGGAAAGAATGGGTAGAGGAAGAGAAAGAAGAAACAGCAAGGAAGTGAGGGTATGAGAAAGAAAGGAACAAAAGTTTTCATTGGTCTGTTTCACAAAGAACTCATGAACTATAACTTCTGGGTTATGGGTAGATAGGTATGTTTCACAAATATGTTCCTGTTCTGATTATTATTTTATCTCAGAGAACCAGCAGAGGTGTTGCAGTTGTGTAGATATGGGTCAATATGTTTCTCAAATATGAACCTGTTCTGATCATTATTTTAGCTTAGAGAAGCAGCCGATGTTGCCGTTGTATCCACAGCATCCATTGGCAAATATCAACCCAGCCTTCCCTTGGAGAAGTCATAAAATATTTTAATATTCAATAGAATTTGATTAAATTTGTAATAGTAGTGAAAGTCTTAATCGAAACAGCTGCACAGAGCTAAAATCATCATTGTACTGGAAGACTAGACCTGCAGCAACTCACTGTGAGAAGGGTTAAGGTAATCAATCAATCAGTCTGTCTACTTTACATATTCACCTAGGTACTTTGATTGAATTCATGGATACTGTTTGACCTGATGCCCAAGTGATATGTTCACAACATCATGGGAGGACAAGTTCAGAGTAAATTCCAAACATTTCCTCATACTTGTGTGGAATATGTACACCCCTACAGTCAATCGTGTAGTGCGGCTTCAGCAGGACTCTTCATATCCTCTATCCAGCAATCTTTCCGGATCTATGTCACAGCTTACCTGGTGAGTAAAAAAGTTTTCTGGTATTCTATAGTCAACAGGAAGTACCTGCCCATTGGAATATTTGCCTTTTTACTTTCCTTATCCTATAGGAAGGAAAGTAATGTAATCGGGTCAAAATTTCGATGGTCAGTTTTTAGTGCCAAAACACATGCCCGAGTGATATGTTCACAACATCATGGGAGGACAAGTTCAGAGTAAATTCCAAACATTTCCTCACACTTGTGTGGAATATGTACACCCCTACAGTCAATCATGTAGTGCGGCTTCAGCAGGACTCTTCATATCCTCTATCCAGCAATCTTTCCGGATCTATGTCACAGCTTATCTGGTGAGTAAAAAAGTTTTCTGGTATTCTATAGTCAACAGGAAGTACCTGCCCATTGGAATAGGTACCTATTTGCCTTTTTATTGAAATTGTTCCATTATTTCATTTGAGAAAAGTTAGGAATGATAAATCTGGATTAGGAATGATAAATCCATGACCATGGATTTTTTAAAAGAGGTTTGACAGAGGGACCTTTAACTGCTAAGGTCTTATTGTCCTATAATTGAGAAGAGAGAAAAAAGACAGTATAGGAGAAGACCAGCTGTTCCAAGAACTAACTTTATTTGTTTAAGATAAAATCCACCTGGGTGGGAATCAAACCCATGGCCTAGCACTTACTAGGCAGACATGCCACCTACTGAGCTAACTAGGCTGGCAATCCATGGAATGGGCCCACTTAAATCAACCTACCAAGGTGCAGTAATTGAATTTTCTACTCACTTTCAGCTAGCACTATTAATGAAAGGAAGAGTCCCTTCCAAACAAGATCTTCAGAGAACAATTCAAGGCATTATTCAATCCACATTCTTCCTGACATGTCATGCATTTGGGTACTCGGTGACAATATGCACAATCAGGTATACCTCTCAAGTTGGGTATTATCTAATGTGTAATTAATTTTTAAAATGTGTTACTTAGATTCCTTTATAAAATGGCTCTTGATATTTTGGGCTTGCTGCTTTGGATTTGCCATAATATGTGAATAAGTTTATAAATGTGAAAACTAGGTAAGTAGATCTACGTCCAAGGAGTGAAACGATTACTTTCTCATGTGATAAGTTGATAAGGTAAGAGAGATGATTTTGAGTTCAATTTATTTCAATTTTGTAAAATAATACCTACCTTGGCACTTACTCTTACCTAGTTCTACTTTCTCCCCTAGCTTTTGATTTCTAGCACGTATAACAAAGCGGCGTCTACACTATTTTCGATCGACATCGACTGAAACAATTCCTTTGATATAGCCTACTTAATATGAGTTCGCGATGTCACTCGACATCGATGGACGTTGCGTCGGTCGATTCTAGTGTGGACGTGCCTTGACCTGGGTGTTGTTTTCCGCTTCTTGCACCTAAATTAGAACAAACTAAGTTTTTAAATGGTATACCTACTTAGTACTTAGCTATTTGAAAGGGATTTCCCTTCACAGGGACTCCGTTGGGAAAGTGTTACAAGATACAATGCATGTCATGACCGAAATTTGTGCTACTTCTAGATGTGATGGTATCTAAATTAGTTGACGGTGTGCAGAAATTAGTAAGGTAAGAGAGATATTTGCATATCAATATTTGAGAGAAAGACCTACTAATCCAAATTAATGACGTTACACCTATCAGTAATTTACACTTTATGCTGGTACTTGTCAGTGACGTGGGTCGTTTGTTTTGAGGTGTATTTCTACATAAAACTCTAAAACTAGGGGGAAATCCCGTCAATCACCGGGGCTACATTCAGAGATAATTGATGGTCAACCAGTTTATCAACCAATCAGAATGCACCATTTTTGACCAAAGTTTAAAATGTCGCCTCTTATTGGTTGATTAACTTTCATAATTGGTTATCTCAAAGTTCAAAGTGTGTTCCTGGGCCTACTTAGTTTTCTGCATTTAGCGTGAATAAAACGTTTTGTCTACGGCACTAGCCGCTTGTACATCTCTGGGCTACCCTCATCTTCTTGTACATAACTTTCACTTGTTTAGAAACTTCTCTGAATCTTCCTAACCTGGGCACTACTGGTTTTACTTATTTGCTTCTTGAATTTTGACTAGAAAGCACTGTGCTCATGCTACTTGCTTGCCAATTGCTTTTTATAATTTAAAAATTAAGTTTTTAGTTTTTTAACAAATCGGTGGTAGATTGCTTACTTTGAAGTTTCTATTAAATAGTTAGTTAATCAGTCCTATAAGTATCCATCTTTTTTTTTCTATTTAATAATTTTTGGTGTGTGATTTTTGTCCTTCCTTTTCTTTTTCGGCTGAAAATGTTTTTCTGTAACCTCTTGCTAATTTTACTCATAACAACGTGGGCTTTACTTGGTTCTGGAAATTAAGTTTTTAGTTTTTTAACAAAATCGGTGGTAGATTGCTTACTTTGAAGTTTCTATTAAATAGTTAGTTAATCAGTCCTATACGTATCCCTCTTTTTTTTCTATTTAATAATTTTTGGTGTGTGATTTTCGTCCTTCCTTTTCTTTTTCGGCTGAAAATGTTTTTCTGTAACCTCTTGCTAATTTTACTCATAACAACGTGGGCTTTACTTGGTTCTGAAATAGTTAGTTAATCAGTCCTATAGGTATCCATCTTTTTTTTCTATTTAATAATTTTTGGTGTGTGATTTTCGTCCTTCCTTTTCTTTTTCGCCTGAAAATGTTTTTCTGTAACCTCTTGCTAATTTTACTCATAACAACGTGGGCTTTACTTGGTTCTGCCAGCGCTCTACTACAACAACAGCATGGTAAGATTTGCTTGCTTTATTTTGTCCTTTTTGACCTATGTATTCTGTTCAAAACCTTGATCTTATTTTTTATTTTGTGTAGATTTTAAAAAGTAATGAAGTGTTTATGTTTGAAACACTTGTTGAATATGATACAGCATCCAAAACAGTTTTTTTGTTGAGGAAGGAGTCTTTTCTTACATCTGTCTTTTCTCTTTAGGTCCTTATTTTAATAGGCACAGTATATTGGTGGAAAATATTTTTTGTTGAGGAAGGAGTCTTTTCTTACATCTGTCTTTTCTCTTTAGGTCCTTATTTTAATAGGCACAGTATATTGGTGGAAAATATTTGAAAACCCCCGATTCTTACCCACACCTATGTTTCCCATTTGTATTGTTTCAGACACAGATAGCAACAACACGAATGCCATCAACAATAATGACAAGACCAACAGTTCAGCCACAGGGGAGAGGACAGGCCGGGGTCTTCTAGCCAAACATTTCCCAGGATTATTCCAAGCTTCTGGTTCCCTCGCTGCCTCCAATAGTGTCAGCCTCTTTGGCAAATACCTCAGTTCTGCCTTTGCTCTCAGTTATGGTACCCGAGGCGCTAAAGATAAAGTAGATGCCCTCACCCATGATCATGTGGATGAAGATAAAGGCACGCACGTGACCTTTGTTAAAGCTGTCACCCAAAGTAAACACCCTGTGGAGGTGCTTCTCATTAGTAACCATGGAAATGGAGATAACACGGATATCAGCGATGAAGACAATAGCCTGTCGAGTTATTTAGACGATAAAGCTCATGTGGACAAGGAGAAACGTCCTCAGAAACTAGACAACAAAGATGAACCTACAGGCAAGAATATCATCACGCTTAAAGAGAAGAACGCAAACTTGATCAAACTAATAGCGAACCTCAAACAGGACTATGCCTTGCAAGTCAAACAGATTGTTCCCTTTGATGACATACCATCCGAACTGAAGACAAGTGTGATCAAAGATTTGATCAAAGTGAACGAAATGAATGGGCAGTTCTGCTATGTGATAGTAGTGAATGGAGATGAGGCTGTTATATCACAAGTATTGGCTCTCCGGGGTGTTAGTGTGACCAGAGTGGGAAGGGATATGTCCAAGAGTTTGGATCTAGATCAATACCTCCCCAGAGATGTGGCGAAAGCGTTGAGCATCTATGAGAAGCAACAGATAGAAGAGTTGAGGAAGAAACTGAACAAAACGGAGACGCCTAGTGAAGACAAGTTTGACAAGAATCGAGAGTGCTCGAGTTTCACTCTGTATGTGTTTTGAGCACTTTAGAACTTTGACCATTTTCTAGCGCAATTTTTGAACTTGTTTTTCTTTTAGTTGAATTTTATTTTGGAGGTTTATGAGCCTGATAGACAAGCTCTGCAAAGGGGGAAAACATCATCTATTCTCTGTGAAAGTAGAAGTCTGTGTCTGTCATAAATACTTCTTTATTTAAAGAAAGGGTGCAAAGGTCATTGATGACTGGTATTTTTATTCCATTCCCCCCATGTGGGGAATCCATATAGGTATTACGAAAGATACCTAATTTAATACATAGTCGCGACGACGCTGTAACATTGTTATTAATAAATACCCACTGTTGTGTAATGAGGAGACATTATTGTAGCCTTTTCTTACTTTTTTCCTTGTCTGGACCTTTTGTTTTAGGTATTCTTTGTGAATAGAGTTTAAACGGGGTGATTCAATTCCCGAGGCAATCCGTTAGTCAATTAGGGTGGGACCATGGTCAAATTTTACTCTCAAAATCTCGTAGAGGAAGAGTCTGGTTCGATTCCCATAGCTTATAAATGAATTTCAATCTTGGAGTGCGAAATCTTCAGTGCCATCTACTTTGTGGTCCACCAAAGCCGTTTCGTTTTAATCAGTTCTTGTTTTGTGGGTATTGATTATTAACCGGTTCAAAACCTACTGAAAGCGTCACAGTTGAGAAACGTATAGTCGCGCGACTTTCAGTTGTGTGAAGTCGCCTGAAAAATTAAACCTATGAAAATGTTTGAGACTATCATTTCTATACACTTCCAAAGTGCAGCGGGCCTAACACTCGAGTCCGTTCGAGTATCCAAACAGGTGGAATAGTAGACATAGTTCTGCCCAGGTCCCTGCCACCAAGCAGCAGATAGACCTCGCTCCCAATTCAATCATCCGTTACACTCCGGTCTATGAGAAACAACTAGTACCGACAGCTTCGCATCAACATTTTGAGAGGATCCTCAACAAGATCAAAAGTTTTAAGCGAAAACTCAGTTTTGGAGGTTTATGAGCCTGATAGACAAGCTCTGCAAAGGGAGAAAACATCATCTATTCTCTGTGAAAGTAGAAGTCTGTGTCTGTCAGAAATAATTTTCTTTTTAAAGAAAGGTGCAAAGGTCATTATGACTGGTATTTTTATTCCATTCCCCCCATGTGGGGAATCCATATAGGTATAATGAAAGATACCTAATTTAATACATAGTCGCGACGACGCTGTAACATTGTTATTAATAAATACCCACTGTTGTGTAATGAGGAGACATTATTGTAGCCTTTTCTTACTTTTTTCCTTGTCTGAACCTTTTGTTTTAGGTATTCTTTGTGACTAGAGTTTAAACGGGGTGATTCAATTCCCGAGGCAATCCGTTAGTCAATTAGGGTGGGACCATGGTCAAATTTTACTCCTAAAATCTCGTAGAGGAAGAGTCTGGTTCGATTCCCATAGCTTATAAATGAATTTCAATCTTGGAGTGCGAAATGTTCAGTGCCATATACTTCGTGGTCCACCAAAGACGTTTCATTTTAATCAGTTCTTGTTTGTGGGTATTGATTATTAACCGGTTCAAAACCTACTGAAAGCTAAGCTAAGCTACTGAAAGCGTCGCAGTTGAGAAACGTAGTCGCGCGACTTTCAGTTGTGTGTAGTCGCCTGAAAAATTAAACCTATGAAAATGTTTGAGACTCATTTCTATACACTTCCAAAGTGCAGCGGGCCTAACACTCGAGTCCGTTCGAGTATCCAAACAGGTGGAATAGTAGACATAGTTCTGGTCACATAGTTTCTTACCAATTTATACGTCTGAACTTAACTATTTCCCAACTGTTGGTTTTACCAATATTTACGATCGGACTGAAATCCCACAAATACCTACCTATCCTGAAGGAGAAAATACAATTTCAACTGCAAGTATGATTGAAAATTCCTCAGAGTATGACAAAAGTGTGTTCGAAACAACTGTGGCAGTAAGCGGAACTACTTCAGGTATTACTCCTTTTGATCCAACCGAACGAACTGAACAGCCGGTGGAAACTACTAGCATTACTGATGGAACTTCACATTCTGAAGATAGAATTTTCGACCCGGCAGAGAAAAGTGGATTCACTCATAAAAATCAAGAAGGAACAAGTGCATCAACTTTTGTTACGAGTGATATAAAAGAACTTCCTACTTCAACTAGTGAAACCATATCAGGACATCTTGAAACTACAATTGAAACCGAAGAGAAGCAACTATTTACTGCTGCAACAGCCGGTGGAAACTACTAGCATTACTGATGGAACTTCAGATTCTGAAGATAGAATTTTTGACCCTGCAGAGAAAAGTGGATTCACTCATAAAAATCACGAAGGAACAAGTGCATCAACTTTTGTTACGAGTGATATGAAAGAACTTCGAACAGCCGGTGGAAACTACTAGCATTACTGATGGAACTTCACATTCTGAAGATAGAATTTTCGACCCTGCAGAGAAAAGTGGATTCACTCATAAAAATCACGAAGGAACAAGTGCATCAACTTTTGTTACGAGTGATATGAAAGAACTTCCAGGTAGTTACTCATTTTGATCTTGTCACCAATGTGTTGGTATTCTAGTCATTTGTTTACGGGGTGGTATCACTTTCAAGTTGATAAATTTATCTACTTGAAAATTTTTTTTGCACATATTACAGTATTTTTGTCAACTGGGTTGATAGGGCAGTCAACGGCCCGCCTGGTCCTCAGAAGGTCGCGGGTTCGAATCCCACCCAAGGTATCGGATTTTACACTCATTCATTTGAGAATCGAAGAGAAGCAACTATTTACTGCTGTTACAACTACATTAGAATATCCTGATGTGAATACGGACTTGAAACAAGTACCTGATAGTACCACCACATACACCATCATATCTGACAATAATGTAATCACAACAGAGGAAAATGAGATGAAGAAGTTAATGACTACGATGGTAACATCAAATAATAATTTCGACTCCACAACTCATTTCGAAGTGTTGATTTACTGCTGTTACAACTACATTAGAATATCCTGATGTGAATACGGACTTGAAGCAAGTACCTGATAGTACCACCACATACACCATCATATCTGACAATAATGTAATCACAACAGAGGAAAATGAGATGAGAAAGTTAATGACTACGATGGTAACATCAAATAATAATTTCGACTCTACAACTCATTTCGAAGTGTTGACGTCAGTAGTACCCACCGCTAATGTGTCTCCAACTTCTGAACCTGAGTCTGATTTAAGGAATTTGATCTCTACAACTTCAGGAACCTTAGATAAAGATGGTTTTACAACTGTAACGGACGCAAGATATTTGGATACCACAACATTTAGAAACAATATTGCTTCTACGAATGACGGCTCCCCAGATGATTTGAGGCAAATACCAACTTCTACTACTGACAACTATGTATTCAGTACAACTAAAAGTTTACCAGATACTACAACTGAAGCCCCAGAAACTACAACTGAAGCTCTTAATATTGAAAATTCATCGGATGATCTGAGACGAATATTACCAACTACAACTGAAGATACAGTTTCCACTACTCAAAATTCCCTCGAACATGACCTTCGAAAAATAGCAACCACCACAACTGAGACATATGATGCTACTCCTCCATCCACAACTGACAGTTTAACAATATTGCTTCTACGAATGACGGCTCTCCAGACGATTTGAGGCAAATACCAACTTCTACTACTGACAACTATGTATTCAGTACAACTAAAAGTTTACCAGATACTACAACTGAAGCCCCAGAAACTACAACTGAAGCTCGTAATATTGAAAATTCATCGGATGATCTGAGACGAATATTACCAACTACAACTGAAGATACAGTTTCCACTACCCAAAATTCCCTCGAACATGACCTTCGAAAAATAGCAACCACCACAACTGAGACATATGATGCTACTCCTCCATCCACAACTGACAGTTCTCCTGATGACTTAAGACAGTTGCCTACTACAACTGAAGGTCCTGTCTATAGCACTATCAATGAAAATATACATGAACATGACCTAAGAGGACTTGAACATGACCTTCGAAAAATAGCAACCACCACAACTGAGACATATGATGCTACTCCTCCATCCACAACTGACAGTTCTCCTGATGACTTAAAACAGTTGCCTACTACAACTGAAGGTCCTGTCTATAGCACTATCAATGAAAATATACATGAACATGACCTAAGAGGACTTCCAACCACAACTGAATCTTTTGAAAATAATTTACCATCTAGAACTGAGAATACTGAAAACGATCTGACAAATTTACCAACTACGACAGTGATTAGTACAACAGAAAGTTCACCTGATGACCTGAGGCAGTTACCAACCACTACCACAGAGAACCCTGACCCTACTACTACCGAGGACTCTTCTGAAAATGACCTGAGGCAGCTACCAGCCACCGAAATTTACCAACTACGACAGTGATTAGTACAACAGAAAGTTCACCTGATGACCTGAAGCAGTTACCAACCACTACCACAGAGAACCCTGACCCTACCACTACCGAGGACTCTTCTGAAAATGACCTGAGGCAGCTACCAGCCACCACAGAATCTTTTGAGAGTAATGGACCATCTACAAGTACTTCTGAACTCAGGTAAGTTGTGTAACAATAACAAGTAAGTAAGTAATAAGATTATTACAAACCTGCCTTTCAATTCAGGCTGGGTGAACCCCTCAAGACACCTGGGGTACCTATTCCATGAAGAAGTCTGGACTTCCCTTTCTGACAAACCATCAGGGTTGTGGGGAATAGCCTGCTGCCTCGGTACTCTTGTTAGAAGTATGGCTAGTCGTATTGAATATTGAAATTGAGGAGAGATACGATTATTACGGAGAGGTAAAG
>NW_007379918.1:0-7500 GCF_000475195.1 Diaphorina citri
AGCCCACGATTATGTAGTCGTATTTATGGACGACATTCTGATAATTTCAGAAAACGTTGATCAGGCACTAGAAAGACTGAATATAGTTTTAAAGATCCTTACTGAGGCCGGTTTTACTCTAAATCTGGCAAAGTGCTCATTTGTAGTTAAGCGTGTAACATATCTAGGATATGAAGTAGAGAATGGTGAGATCAGCCCAAACACTAAGAAAGTAGAAGCCCTCACCAAATTACCTCCACCTACCACGGTACATGCTGTGCAGCAGTTCCTTGGTTTGGCTTCTTATTTTCGAAAATTTATCCAAAATTTTTCTCGCCTTGCAGCACCACTGTTCAAATTAGTAAGTGGACCTCGAAAGAAAAATTCAAAACAAATAACTTGGTTACCTGAACATGAGGTAATCAGACAGAAAATTATTTCTATCCTTACTAGTGATCCGGTGTTAAAAATTTTCGATCCCAGATATCCTATCGAGTTACACACGGATGCTAGTAGTTCTGGCTATGCAGGTATACTTATGAACATTGTAGACAAAATTCCCAGAGTTGTTTCCTATTTTAGTAAAAGAACGACACCGGAAGAATCCCGATACCATTCTTATGAACTTGAGACTCTAGCTGTAGTAAAATCCATACAACACTTCATTTATTACCTTCAAGGATATCCGTTCAAGGTAGTTACAGATTGTGAATCCTTTAAGGCCACTCAGAACAAAAAGGAACTGATTCCTCGAGTCCAGAGATGGTGGACGTTCTTACAAGGCTTTGAATTCACCATCGAATACAGAAAGGGTTCAAAAATGAGTCATGTAGACTTTCTCAGTCGAAATCCCCTTCAGACTGAAGACTCGAGTTATCAGGAATCTCCGATAGTAGGTACAGATGTACCTGATCGATCTTCTCAAACAAAAAAGGTTGAAAAATTACCAAGTAGGCCTCATGGAAAAAAAGGTAAAAAGCTCAGAGAAAATTATTCCGATTCAAAAGTAAAACATATGTAAACAAGTAAATTTGACACAAGTATCTTCTGATTGGTTGCTAGTTGAACAAGGACGCGATCCGGAAATAAGTAAAATTATTGAACAACTTGAAAATTCAGAAGTAGATGACGAAATTTGTAATACCTATGAGATTAGGTCAGGACTATTATGTAGAAAAATTCAACGTAATGGAAGAACACGTTGTCTCCCTATTGTACCTCATTCGTTGAAATGGTCTGTAGTAAATAATGTCCATAACGCTTTGTTCCACATGGGGTGGGAAAAGCAATAGTTGATTATGATTCTAGTGAAGATGATGGAACAGAGTGAAATACCTATATCCGAAATTTCGAAATGAGAAGCAAGAGAGAGCATAGGTACTATGATATCGTAAAGTGTACTTGTTGGCAAAGGGTTAAATGAAAGTAAGTTGGCAGGGTACCGAAGATGTAACGTGTAGTATCTTCGAACACTGTTCAAAAAAAGGGGTACTTAAAAGAGTAATATCGTAAAGCATCATCATATGCTTTGTCAAAACTAAACTAAATTTCGCACTTTTGTCAGTCTTTTGCTTATAACTCCTAAACCGTGCGTTCCATGCAAAGTTTATGGGTATCAAATTTAAAGTAGGTACACATTTTTTTTTTTTTTTTTATAGTTGAACAATTTTCCTAGTCAGGATTATCAGGCATACTAAGGCGAGTGTGGAACTGGGAAGCTTAAGACACTAACTGCACTTTGTATTGATTGTTGTTACAGAACGTGAATAATTCCCATGATACGGCAGAAGCTGGTAGAAGGCCAAACTGAAAATGGCCTGCACGCTGAGGACAGCGTATTGTCAGGTTGGCCGTGTAGGCTAGCCATGGCACTCAGTAAATTCAAAAGCTTGCATTAACCATGCAAATATGTTGAAGGACGAAGGAATTTAATTAAATTTATTGAGAGAAGCAAGTGAGTCCCAGTTTATAGACGCTCTTATTCAAAAGCTCAATTTGATAAGGGCAAAGCTAAAATTGTCCCTTTCGCAATCGGAGATTTAGTCTTGCTCAAAAATGAGGAGCGTAATCAAACCAAACTCGACCCGAAGTACAAAGGTCCGTTTAAAATTGACAAAATCCTAGATAACGATAGGTATGAGATAGTTTCAATCGATGGCCGACGAACGTACAAATACGCCCATGACCGATTACGTCGTGCACCCAACACTATCAACATTGGCGCAATAGTTGATTATGATTCTAGTGAAGATGATGGAACAGAGTGAAATACCTATATCCGAAATTTTGAAATGAGAAGCAAGAGAGAGCATAGGTACGATGATCGTAGAGTGTACTTGTTGGCAAAGGGTTGAATGAAAGTAAGTTGGCAGGGTACCGAAGATGTAACGTGTGGTATCTTCGAACACTGTTCAAAAAAAAGGGGTACTTAAAAGAGTAATATCGTAAAGCATCATCATATGCTTTGTCAAAACTAAACTTGAACAAGTGGACACAACTACCCTAAGCGCACGGCAGTGCGCCAGGCCAAGTTCCGGCCTGAGCACGCCAGTGTGTATATTACACGAAACAATTCGACGCATTTTCACCCCTATCATAACTCCGTCAGTTTTCAATGTAATCTCACCAAATTTGGACCATATGTTAACCTATACTTCCTTATTATATCTGCGAAATTCCGAAGTTCTAGCTTTACCGGAAGGGGTAGAAAAAACGGTTTGAAAATCGCTTATTTTACGACTGACTCAATTGAGTAGCTTGTGCCACCAAGTTGGTATTATCGCTTAACAGGGTAATATCGTAAAGCATCATCATATGCTTTGTTAAAACTAAACTTGAACAGTGGACACAAAAACCATTGAGTGACGTGCCACCAAGTTGATATTACTGCTCGAAAAGTAGCCCCGAACTTTGTTTTTCGAAGAAGATACTTCAGTTGACACAGGAGCCATCGAGTGATCACTAGTTGTAAGACAGTATCACTTTTGGGTAGCTTGTGCCATCGAGTTCATATCTTAGGGTACATAACCCAACCGAAATCTGAAACCCATCAGCCAACATTGTACAGTCGATGTCAATACCTCTTTGTAGTTATTAATAATTGTAATATTATTATTAATTGATAATGATACAACCTTTTAAAATGCAACTTTTTGAAGTAGTCGCCAAGTTTTGGCTGGAGTCAGGGTCGGCCCGAGGGGGCCAACTTCAAAATCTTAAATGGTAACCCCCTGATTGTGATACATCAAATTAAAGGCCTTAAAAAACGTAGTACTTTGATACAAGTTTGAGCTTGATCCAACAACCAGGCCTGGAGTTCAATTTTTCCATCAGTAGGGGAAGCACCAAAATCTTCCGTCAGTAGGGGAAGCACCCAAAATGAGAAATTCATTTTGATAAGAGATTTATGCTTCAAATAGGTCTCACTAATGATTCACATAGAAATTCAGACCCAAAATTGAAATTTAAACTTTCGGTTTTGATGGCCTCTGGGGGGTGAAAATGGATGTCTCGAAATTTTATTTTTGGGCCTGAATTTCAATGTAAGTCACTAGTGGGACTAGTGTGAAAATGGATGTTTCAAAAAAATATTGTTGGGTCTAGATTTCCATGTAAATCATTAGTCATTAATGGGAAATATTTGAAACACAAATCACTTATCAATTAGAATGTGAGTTGGATGAATGAGCAGAATAAATGGATTGAGCTGAAAAAGGTAGTCTTAGAA
This sequence comes from Diaphorina citri, assembly GCF_000475195.1. Taxonomy (NCBI): domain Eukaryota; kingdom Metazoa; phylum Arthropoda; class Insecta; order Hemiptera; family Psyllidae; genus Diaphorina; species Diaphorina citri. Next base: position 3,707 of record NW_007379918.1, read on the forward strand.
CGAGAAGGATGGTTAAAAGACCGTTATGGATGGGAGGAAAGGTCTAGAACTCTAGACAATCCTCTGAATCCTCCAAGGTGTAGAGGACTCCTGCTACGAGTATAGGCTTTAGAGCAAGCTTGAAATCCCCATAATTCATCTCCCTCATCGACGCAGGCAAAAGGTTATAAAATTTTTCACCCTCATTCAAGTGGAAAACGGTGCTCTAATAATACGAGTAATGACGAAGAAGAAACTAAAGGTCAATATATAGGTAGGATATACCTAGACATTTACATTTGTTGTGGTGACAAACAATATGGTGTAAATGATAACCCCTCAAAAACACTAATGTGAAAAAAAGGCCAAGTTCCTATCCAAAAATGTCGGCCCTTAAAAGTGGTGAGATCAGATATAGTTAAGGCCAAGTCTGCATTCCCAATTTTTCGTGTCTGCTGAAAATGCTGGATCTCAATTCCTTCAACCTTCTCTCAATTTCAACTTGGCAATGTTTTCCTTTTATTTTCATGTTAATAATACTCGTAGGTACCGTATTTAGGTATTAATTTAAGAAGGAAAAACATTGCCAAGTTGAAATTGAGAGAAGGTTGAAGGAATTGAGATCCAACATTTTCAGCAAACACGAAAAATTGGGAATGCAGACTTGGCCTTAACTATATCTGATCTCACCACTTTTAAGGGCCGACATTTTTGGATAGGAACTTGGCCTTTTTTTCACATTTGTGTTTTTGTGGGGGATTTTAAATCATTGCATGAAAGTAAAATTAAAAAATCAAATCAAGAATAATAATAAACTGAATATTAAACAAATTAGGTAGGTACATAGGTACTGCTTTAACGACGATCGAATAAACTACGGGCTAAAAAATTCCCGGAGGGACGGACCCAGCTTGTTCCTACTTCTTTCCGCTTTAAAGGGAGAACAAAAGTTTTAAGAAAAAAAAATTGAATGAATAAAATTATTTATTTTAAGTGTAAAAGTTTCATGTCACATATGTAAGTTTTCTGTAACCGAAATCTCATGGTTTTTCTCCATGAGGAACATATAATGTACCTGAGTGAATTGTTATACCTATACTGTAGAGGGTGTATCACAAAGCTATGTCAAGCCGAAAATGGCGAATAGTACAGGTCAATTGCTACAAAAAGACATTTTTTCGAAATCCCCAGAATAATCGAGATATCCGCCATTTTGTGCGTTTGTACCAGGATATTTGTTGGGACCAAACACAAGTTACTTACCTGGGCTCTTAGGACTGACCAATTTGTTAGGACCTAACATGTGTGTGTGTGTGTGTGTGTGTGTGTGTGTGTGTGTGTGTGTGTGTGTGTGTGTGTGTGTGTGTGTGTGTGTGTGTGTGTGTGTGTGTGTAATGCTAGAAGAAAACTAATTAGATCATTAGTGGCGGATTTCACCTACACAAACATTATGGTTGATCAGACTAATCGAGGATTAGTGATTATGCGCCATTTTTTGAAAATTCTGTTTCACCATTCAAATTCTATTATTATTATTACACAATTGGATCAAACTTTATTTACAGATGGTAACAAAAAGTATATACATATAAATACAAAATAAAGTTCGATCAAGGGTGGGGTTAATGCCTATGGCATAATCTACCACCCCACCCTTGACGAATTCTTGAATTCTCCTCTTAATTAACACAACGAGAGAAAACCTTTTGATTTGAGCAGTTGGTATTTCTGTAATATTATAAACGGTGTTCTGATTGGTTGAAATTTATTTTTACAAGCGCGGTTCTTTTTAAAACAAGTACTTTGACATGACAAGACAAGACTGACAAGGAAAACAAACATGAATTTTTTTTCATACTTTCAGTACTTTTTGGACTTGGAAAAATTTCTTCCAAAAAATTAACAATTTTGTCCATTCCCATTTTTCTTAACACCTCTTACCTTTATGAGATAAAGGTAATGCAACATTGACTTTAGTTAATATCTGGATGGGTGACTGTCCGATTTTCACCTAATCGTAACAGTTTTGTCCTTGTCCTTCGACCATACAAGACCAAATTTCATCTCTCTATGACAAACCTAAGACATTATCAATAGGACATCTCGGTAGTAGGTCTGTAGGTACCAAAAATACAGATAACATTACAAATAAACACCAAGATGCTGTATGGGGAGAGATTTTATAGAGAAGATGGCATACCTACCTAAGTAATATCAAAAATCTTTAAATTAAAAGAGCAATTCTGTACCCAATTTCCTAGATAATATTGGAATTGAATTTATTTATTTATTTAGCATCAATGGCTATTATCTTACAACATTAAACATAGCCGCAACATAGGTGTTACAAAGAATGTACAATGAATGATAAAATACAATTAAATTGAATGAGGATATAGAAAAATCAACATTGGGGTGAATGATTATTATTAAATATGTTTATATTAGACATCCTAGGTTATAAAATGAAGTTATGAAATAGGTAACTACAAAACTTATTACCTTTATATGATACAATGGATACACGTTCCGGTTTTGATCTTATCCGACTCGAATTTCGTCCATCTCCGTGGACTTTTTCAAGGAAACTGACGATGATGGCGGTGTTATTGTTGAAAGTGGTCAGTTGGTGGTGGGGGCACTGTCCCATCGTTCGGTATCAGCTGTTCACGAGCTCTTCTATACACGAGATAAGGGACCGTATCAACGATCTCGTTGATATTTTTCCCGCTCTCGACAGACTTGTGTATTTCTATTTGCTCGTGGTATGTAATCTCCTTGAAGTTCTTCCCAGTCCACAGCATCCTGTGATTCGCGTTCCCTGCATCATGCCCCTCCTCGATTATGTGTTTGGCAAAGTTAGATTTTTCCGGTCTGTTGTTGCGTGCCGCAGATTGATGTTCATTAATCCTAGTTTTCAAACTCCTCCTGGTCATACCAATATACCTATTTTCCTAAAGAAGAGAGAAAATACATTAAGTTAAGATCCCTTTCATCAACAGCTTGCAGACCAAAATAAATCCCTTCCTGGAAAAATACAAAGCCAAACCTGCGTTCTCGAGCACTACTATAAGATCTCTCTTCTCTAGAAAAGATAAAATTCCCATGGACGACCAAAGTGGTGTATACAGCTTAGAATGCGAATGTGGGAAGGAATACATTGGTATGACCAGGAGGAGTTTGAAAACTAGGATTAACGAACATCAATCTGCGGCACGCAACAACAGACCGGAAAAATCTAACTTTGCCAAACACATAATCGAAGAGGGGCATGATGCAGAGAACGCGACTCACAGGATGCTGTGGACTGGGAAGAACTTTAAGGAGATTACATACCACGAGCAAATAGAAATACACAAGTCTGTCGAGAGCGGGAAAAATATCAACGAGATCGTTGATACGGTCCCTTATCTCGTGTATAGAAGAGCTCGTGAACAGCTGATGCCGAACGATGGGACAGTGCCCCCACCACCAACTGACCACTGTCAACAATAACACCGCCATCATCATCAGTTTCCTTGAAAAAGTCCACGGGGATGGACGAAACTCGAGTCGGATAAGATCAAAACCGGAACGTGTATCCATTGAATCATATAAAGGTAATAAGTTTTGTAGTTACCTAGAAATATTGTTTCCTAAATATTACACCTTCATTAAACACTTAGATAAATCAAAATCCAATGTGTTAGGGTTAGCCTCGGCACCATTAAGGTTAATTACCTACTTGATTAGATTAGCAATGATTAGAATCTAGTTCATGTCTTGATAAATTAAATTTTAATACTGTTTGTAACACGCATTATCGTGGAAAAGTA
>NW_007379918.1:8915-11979 GCF_000475195.1 Diaphorina citri
GGAAGAGAAAGAGAGAGAGGGGGGGAGAGAAAGAGGGAGAGAGAGGGGAAAGAATGAGTAAGATTTAAATAATTCTCAAACCATACACCGGGAATTTTACATGTTACATAATTCGACTAAAAATTAACCCTCATATAACCCGGAATTGACCGTGCTTAGCTGCTTAGCCGCATCTTTCATGTAGATGAAGTTTAGTTCTTTCAATTCCCAACCTTAGATTATTATTATTATTTTTTTTTTTTTTTTTTTATTTTTTATCTTCATGAAAAAAATTACAAAAAAATATGAAAACTGTCCATTAATTCTTTTTTTCTTCTTTTTTTTTTCACATTCCCAAATGTCAGCAATTTTTCAACAAAGACCAGAGGCCATTTTGTAGAGTTTTTTTTATCATTATTATTTTTACTTTAATGTTATTAATCTTGTCTGTGATGAAATATGTATGTTTCATCTCGTCACAAAATGTATGTATGATATCCGCTGGAATTGTGTGACAGAACTGTAGACCTCTTGCAGTAAAAGAAGAAGAAGAAGCAAACGAAGAGTAAGTAGGGTAAGTGTACCATTTATTCGCCCACCTAAAAAACGTACCCTTTATTGGCCCACCTGTACCATACGCCACATAAGTCTGATCTCGACGAACTTTTTCAAGATCTAATTTTATCAAAAGAAAGGGCTTAAAGAATGCTATCAAACCAGTAGTATTCCAAAATTGTAGTCATAAAAACAACAATCTGGTGTGAACATCACACGACTTTCCTTATCCTATTGAATGATGCTTATTTGAGTGTTCTTTTACCCTAACTTTTACAATATCTCTAACCGTTTTGTCGCTATAGCTGAAAACCGCCAAAAAACGGTCGAAATCTGTCCAAAAGCGGTCGAAATACCGCCAAGCGCAGCAACCATCTCAACCAAACGTTTTGTGTTGCATCCTTGTCACATTTGTAAACTACATACCAAATTTTAAGTCTCTAGCTTATACCGTTCCCGAGATATTGTTAAATTACACCGAAAACCGCCAAAAAACGGTAAAATGCCGCCAACCGTTACACTGGTCCTAACCAAACGTTTCGTGTCGCATCCTTGTCACATTTGACAGCTACATACCAAATTTCAAGTCTCTAGCTCTTACCGTTCCTCGAGATATTTTGTGTGTCGCATTCTTGTCACATTTGAAAGATACATACCAAATTTCAAGTCTCTAGCTCTTACCGTTCTCGAGATATTTTGTTTACAGACAGGACGGACAGACAGACAGACACACACACGGACCAATGGCTAAAACTTTGGATTTAGGCTCTGGGACCTCAAAACGTGTTTTGACACTAAAAACTGACCATCGAAAATTTGACCCGATTACATTACTTTCCTTCCTATTGGATAAGGAAAGTAAAAAACCGATTTTCAGGGCCTTTTTTCTAGCCCTTCCGTAAAAGCTAGAATTTCGAAATTTCGCAGGCATAGTACGATTTTCAGGGCCTTTTTTCTAGCCCTTCCGTAAAAGCTAGAATTTCGAAATTTCGCAGGCATAGTAAGCATGTAGGTATAGGTATAGCTTAATGGACTTATGATAGGGGTAAAAGTGCTTCAAAATGTTTCGTATAATATACACACGGGGGTGCTCAGGCCGGAACTTGGCCTGGCGCACTGCCGTGCACCTGGATCTTATAAAATGGGCTAATCTAGAACATTCCAGACTGTTAAGTGTAATCGAGTTTTTACAGCGAATGTTGCTCGGAGAAGACGCTTAACTTTGCTTTGTCTTTCTTTTCTTTACGTTTTTCACAAAGACAATCTCAACTTTTCCTTCGCTCTAATTCTCTTTTTTTTTTCCTCCGCAGCTTTCTCCATATAAACAACATATGGCGAATTTTAAAACTTTAAAAACCCAAGTAGCGCCGCGCCGGGAAGCCTCCGCAGCTTTCTCCATATAAACAACATATGGCGAATTTTAAAACTTTAAAAACCCAAGTAGCGCCGCGCCGGGAAGAGGTGGAACAGTGGAAAGTTTAGCAGGCACAATTTATTTTCTCATGATCTTGTTGGCGTTATACCTACCGAACGATAGTATTAGTATTAGTAGTATTAAAATGTGCTTCATTTATTATATTTGTACATAAAATTACATAGTACAAAATAGATTATAATATTACAAACTTGCCTATCTATGAAGTTGCTCGTGGTCTGACGCAGACCAGCCAATAAGGACTGGACAGTCTGCACCACACCACAAGAGGAACAGTTAATATAACCCCCAAAGGATGAATATGAGGGAGCCGAAATATGTATATGTCGGAAATGGACTCCTTCCGTCTGATGGTGGGTGTTCTCCCTCCTCCAAAGACATATTCACTACACTCTAATAAAGATTTTTAAAAAGAATAACACTTTTCTTAAAGAGGTTTGACAGAGGGAACTGTAACTGCTAGGGTCTCATCGTCCCGAAATTGAAGAGAGAAGGAAGACAGGATAGGGGAAAGCCAGCCGTTCCGAGAACGAACATTATCCCATCAGGATAAAATCCGCCCCGGGCGGGAATCGAACACGCGGCCTAGCGCTTACAAGGCAGACGCACTACCAACTAAGCTAACTAGGCTGGCGAACAACACTTTAGATACTAAGTCTAATATTACGAACTAACAAAGTTTATTTGATAAGAAGAATAATGATAATAATAATAGTAATGAGTAATGTTCAACCCTTGATGACCCAAATGTCCTTTATTCAAATACTCCCCGATATCAACCTCCCGAAAATACTTCTAAGTAGGTATCTCAACTCTACTAGGCAACACAACACAACAATCTAGAATCAGAATGAATTCGCCAGAGCTTCTCGCTCCTAGCAAACACACGATATGACGTCATACTGCCATTCAGCACTTTTGCTAAGCGCGGTCTTTCCAACACAGGATATGCGGGGGAGGTGAACGGGGTGCATTGACAGAACATCTGAGCAGAGCCTTGATCTCTTACGCCGATACGGCCAACCTGACATGGCAGACGTCCCGACTGCCTAGGCTGTAACAGAGAAGTCAAAACATGCCACAGCAGTATTATTT
>NW_007379918.1:12684-14584 GCF_000475195.1 Diaphorina citri
AATTCGGTCCCAAAACCTATTTTTACCCACTTAATTTGATAGGTACCTGATTTTTTTCTTCTTACTATCAACACATCACAAGCACTATGTTCTTAAAGCTGAATCTTCCCAGTCTATAACTTTAGAGTGATCGCTACCAAAAAAACTGGCACAAATGAGCCTACAGTGACCAGTGTCATTATATGTAGGGTTAGGTTAAACGCAAAAAGGAGTTTTCACAATTAGAGCAGTGACTAGTGTTATTATAGTGACTAGTGTTATTACAACAAGCTGGGCCCGTCTCTCCGGGAATTTTTTAGTCCGTAGTTTATTCGATCGTGATTAGAGAAAATCAGTACTTACCTATGTACCTACCTAATTTGTTTAATATTCAGTTTATTATCATTATTGATTTGATTTTTTGATTTTACTTTCATGTAATGATATAATAATAAAGGAAGGACGGACTAAAAAGGCAATTACTTTCGCTACCAAGTAGGTACCTACCAAGACTCTGTGTGAGGAGGAGGAGGAGGATGAGGGTGATGATGATGATAGGGGTTGGATGGAAGAGAATGCCTAAGGCCCTAAGGCATTAATCCCGCCCCTTAGTTGGAAAATTTTGTATATAGTTTATTTGAATATATATATATAGTTGTAAATCTGTCCTAGGACAGGTACCACCGTGAACTTCAACTTTTCTGATTCATGATCCTCTTCTCCATCTTTCACGATCTTCCTTTATTTCTTGAAAAGTCTTTCCCTGCAAGATGTCGGTCAGCATTCCGAATTTCTTCCTTCCTCTTGATCTTGTTCCTTCTAAAAGTAATTTGGAAAGCAGAAGATAACAAAAAGGAAAAGAAAGTTACTGACTATTGGCGCACTTGAAATGAAATTTTATGGAAATAAGAAGATACAAAAAATGCTTAACTCAAATTAGCCACCTCAATGTCATCGGGTTCAACGGTAATAACCCTGGCCTTGTAATCGTGAGGTACGTGGTTCAAATCCTCGGACATATTGTTGTTGTTGTTGTTGTTGTTGTTGTTGTTGATTGTGTTGTTGGTGAAGTAAGTATCTCTTTTGATACCTAATTATCTAATTAAGCCTTTAGTCGGTGAAAAAGCGGTCGAAAAACACGGAAAAATACTGCTAACCGTTGTTCCGATGTTCATGAAATTTACTCATAGGGGGATTTAGGTATGGTTTCTGGAGTTCTACTCTGATAACTTTTTCGATATCTCTAACCGTTTTGTGAAAACCGCCAAAAAGCGGTGAATTCCGCCCATGGGCGGCGCCCAGTGCAACTTTTGCCGATTTTAGAATTTTTACTAACTCATTAAGGCCTACCATCCTGCCAAATTTCAAGATTCTAGGACATCGGGAAGTGCCTCATAATTTTGATGAGTGAATCCAGTCGTAAATAATCTGGTGTGAACATCACACGACTTTCCTTATCCTATTGAATGATGCTTATTTGAGTGTTCTTTTACCCTAACTTTTACAATATCCAAAAACAAAAAAACACAAACAACACCAACAACAATACCAACAACAACACCAACAACAACACCAACAACAACAACAACAACAACAACAACAACAACAACAACAACAACAACAACAACACAAACAACAACAACAACAACAACAACAACAAAAACACAAACAACACAAACAACACCAACAACAACAACTCACGGAAAATTGTCAAAAGCTCGCAAATAGCTAGGTAATAAGGAGATCTTTACCTACTAATAATGTGTAAATACACACTTAGAAAAAAGGAGTGAGATCCCCCACAAAAACACAAATGTGAAAAAAAGGCCAAGTTCCTATCCAAAAATGTCGGCCCTTAAAAGTGGTGAGATCAGAAAATTGTTAAGGCCAAGTCTGCATTCCCATTTTCGTGTCCATGCTG
>NW_007379918.1:15115-35581 GCF_000475195.1 Diaphorina citri
GAATAAAATAAAATAAATAATAATAAACTAAAATAAAGTATATAATAAATAATAAATTAAACAAAATAAAAATAAAGACTAAAAAACAAAAAACGAGTAAACTATAAAAAAGACAATAATTAATTACGTTCGAGGGGAGGTAGCCTAGTTTTACGGTTCAAGAGGAACCGTAAAATCAAACCCCCAACACGATTTTAGCAAGGAGAACACACACCAGTCTGACAGGGTCAAGGGAATAACCGCATACGCGGTCTGGTGCTCGTTGATAGTATCTACCGTTCAAACATTATAATATTAGATAAACAACATGATACATTAAAAATACATGTTTATATTATTTACTTCGTTAAAATTATGATGATTATGATATATGATAGCAAGCCGCATCCATATTGGGTTTTTTCTAGTACTCTTTTATTTTAACACCGGACGATTTGAAAGGTGACAAGGTGGAGAAGGGCCGCGCCGCGATGAACCCAAAAATTTCAAAATCATGATGACACCTCAATAATGTTTCCTACCAAAAAGCAAAAAGCACAGGATACCTGTAACCCCAGTCAGGCCGTGGCCCGACCAAGATCACAAGGACTATAGGTACCTACCCATTTACTAATAATATGAAATGTAAATGCACATGCACACATACACAAGTACACAGTCCATAACATGCATTATAATATGATATGCTACAAACCATGCACCCATGAATGCGTACATGATACCCTCTTAGATTAATCACTAGGTATGTACAGTGAGGTCTATGTTTTAAAACGACCGTTTTGCATTTGGTTGTTTAGATGTTTGTGTGTTCCGCCATAACTTGGGATTGCCTGCTCTGATTTTGATGAAATTTGGTAGGTACTAGGTACATAATTATGTTCCTTGAATCAAGGCACGTCGATCATTGAAATTTGGGTCCCAGAAGTGAGCGGGGCCAGAACTGAGGGGGATTCTCCACGTTTCAGTCCAATAGGTGACTCTTTCGTAAAACTCATAAAGTCATAAAACATTGTATTCTGTCAAGAGACCCCAATTCTTGGTAAATCTAATTGTTTTAAAAAAGGTCAACCATTCTTTGAATCTTTTGTGTGATTTTAAATAAAACCTGTTCTCTTCCCTTTTTTATTACCTAAGACATATTTTATTACATTCATTATTTTATTGGTAGCTTCGCTTCGTCTCAGTGAGAGCAAAAGAGTCTGAGTGATGTCTACAGTTCACAGAACTACTAGTAACTATTTTTTACGGTTTAACCAAGGAACTTCTAGGAAATTCAAATCTTACATGCCGCCCTTGATTATGCTAAAGAATTTTGTGGGAAGTACTCAAAATTTGCGAGGGTCCTAGGGATTTGAGGGTCCAACTATAACCAATTGGGTTTGTGCCCCGGGCTTACTGCCAGTTGGGTCCCGTATACCTGTAATGTCTTGGATGAAGTTAAAAAGAGTTTTAATTTTTAACAATATTTCAACTTTTTTTTGGGGGGGGGGGAGGAAACGGGGGAGGCCAATTCGGTCCCAAGAACTATAGGCTAAAAAATTCCCGGAGGGACGGACCCAGCTTGTTTAAAAAAAAGATGATTGTTTTACTGCCGCGCCGTTTTTATTTCGTAACAATGAAACAACCTCTACTTTAGACTCTTGTGGTCTGTGTTGTAGCATCCCCTTTCGGTAGTATGCCTCTCATTAGATGAGCGAGAAGAGACACAATACCTACTTTAGACTCTTGTGGTCTGTGTTGTAGCATCCCCTTTCGGTAGTATGCCTCTCATTAGATGAGCGAGAAGAGACACAATACAATACTTCTCATTTAGGTACTGGGTAGGGTTGCCAACTTTTTTTCCGCCTTTACGGGACAAATCGGAAAAATGGGTTATAAAAACGGGATTTCCGATTTTTACCCGGAACAATTTTCTTTTTTTTTGGGGGGGGGGGCTAAAAAACACACACACAAAACACTTTTTTTAGAACAATTTTTACTGTTCAAAATTGAAAAATTTAACATGAAAAGATAAGTCTTCATGCTTAGGTGGTGTAGTGGTCAAGACGCTCGCCTGGTAAGCAGGAAGGCGTAGGTTCAATCCAAGCCGAGATTTGGAATTTTATCCTAGAAAAAAAATTACAATTTGACAACAATAATAGTAGTAGCCTAACTACTAGAGTAAAGGGATTTTCAATCCTATTTGAGAAGTTTAAAAATAAGGACCATTATAATAATAAGAGAAGTTGAATGAACAGCGCCGCAGGTGAAATTAAAAAAAAAAAAAAAAAAAAAAAAAAAAAAAAAAAAATTTTCTACAATCTTCGGACATCTTAAAATCTTAAATGAGAACTCCCTACTTGTGATACATCATATCAAAGGTCTTAAAGAACGTAGTACTTTGGTATAAGATTGAGCTCGATCCGTCAACCAGGGCCGGAGTTATGGCGTATTCTGTTTTTCATATTTCCATGTTCATCTGCCAATAGGGGAAGCACCAAAAATGGGAAATTCATATGGATTGGTGATTTGTGCTTCAAATTGGTTCGACTAATGGGTCATATTGAAATTCAGACCCAAAAATGAAATTTAGACTTTCTGCCCTAAGGCCTCCTGGGGTGAAAATGGATGTTTCGAAATTTTATTTTTGGGACCTAATTTCAATATGAATCATTAGTGGGACCTATTTGCAACACAAATCACCAATCGATATGAATTTTCCATTTTTGGTGCTCCTCCTATTGGCGGGAGAACATGAAAATATGAAAATTTGAATAGATCATAACTCCGTCCCTGGTTGTCGAATCGAGCTCAAACTTGTACTAAAGTACTACGTTCTTTAGGACCTTTGATATGATGTATCACAAGTAGGGGGTTCTCATTTAAAATTTTAAAGTTGGGCCCCCTGGGATCGATCCTGGCTCCGGATAAAATTTGGCGACTATTTCAAAAAATGGTATTTGAAAAGATAAATCACTACCCTAAATTTCAGCTTCCCATCTTTAGCCGTTCAAAAAATATTCAGGGGTCCCCGGACTTTTGAAACACTCTGTATAATGTTTAAGTCACCCATCCATTTATTGGCCTCTATAGGGAGCGCGGAGCGCGACCTTATTCTCTCTAAGTGCGAAGCCAACAGGGAGCGCGCAGCGCGACCATATTCTATCAAAGTGCAAAGCCAATAGGGAAGCTAATGGGGAGCGCGAGCATATTCTCTAGAAGTGGGAAGTCAATAGGGAGCGCGTAGCGCGACCGTTTTTTCTAAAAGGTGTAAAGCCAATAGGGAGCGCGGAGCGCGACCTTATTCTCCCGAAGTACGAAGCCAATAGGGAGCGCGCAGCGCGACCATATTCTATCAAAGCGCGAAGCCAATAGGGAGCGCGTAGCGCGACCGTATTCTTTCAAAGCGAGAAGCTAATGGGGAGCGCGTAGCGCGACAATATTCTATAGAAGTGGGAAGTCAATAGGGAGCGCGTAGCGCGACCGTTTTTTCTAAAAGGTGTAAAGCCAATAGGGAGCGCGTAGTGCAACGGTAGCATTCTTTCTGGTCAGGATTCCTACTGACGGAGAATTTTTCTTTTACTAAAATATTCTACCCCCCAAAAAAAAAACAAACAATTCGTGTTAAAAAATTAACGTCAAGAGTTACCCTCCACAAAAAAGTACTGATATGTATTATATAAAACAAACAATTCGTGTTAAAAAATTAACGTCAAGAGTTACCCTCCACAAAAAAGTACTGATATAAAAAAAAAAACGTCAATGTGGGACCTCCCTTCTACATTAGCTCTTCTAAAGAAAATAATAATTTTCCATCACTCCTACATCAATTTACCTTACTATTGAACCATTGATCCCGGATTACGAAACCTAGATCTTGACCGCAGTGCACGAATGAAAAATACAAAACAATTAACATTGTTATCTTCATTAGTGTACTGCGGTCAAGATCTAGCCGAAAAACCGGTTAAACAAATCGTAGAAAGTTCGGGTTTTGGAGATTTCGCATCTATTTTCACGTCCAACCAGGAATATCAAATAAAATTTTGTTTATTCGTTCGGTCAAATGTTTTCCGTTGAATTGAATTCTGTTGAGGTGGAGTCAAGGGACTTTTCAGTCCTATGCGAGCAGTATAAAAACGAACTACCTACATATTATTATTCTTATACCTACTTAGGTCTGGCCGTGATAGTCTTGTAAAATTATTCTAATTCCAGTGTCTACAGAAATTCTAGTAGTCTAGTTACTAGTAGAACCTGAAACTGGTTAACATGACGGGAAGAAACTTTCCGAAGCTGATGCTGCAATTATTTTGTGACGTCAGACAGTAGAAAAGTTCCTCAAACTTATGCCGAGGCAAAGTTTTACCTTGTTAAAATTTCGATGTCAATTATCTCTGTAGTCTGTCAAGTCGTTATGATGTGTTTGTGAAATGAGAATTTGCTGTATTAACCTTAGTGGCTAAGCCAGCCTAGTTGGCTTAGTTGGTAGTGCGTCTGCCTTGTAAGCGCTAGGCCGCGGGTTCGATTCCCACCCGGGGCGGATTTTATCCTGATGGGATAATGTTCATAATGTTTACTTCTCAAATCATCTAAGAAGTCCATTTTTTCCACGGAGAACCATGCTTTATTAAGCATTCAATCTTGCGTTCTTATTGGGACAACCTTTATTTAGGTGAGTACTCAAGCACGAGTACATACCTACATAGTTAAAGCGTTTCCAAGTTAAATGCAAGTCAATATTGTCAATACATACATAGAATCAATAGATTACTCAGGTAGGTATGTATGGGATGTTAACAAATTTCATCTTGGAACTTTCCAAGAATTTCGATAAGATCGGGAAATTGGAAAAAAGTTTTTTTTTTTATATGAAAAGAAATGGAGTAAGAGTAAAAAAGTACAATAGAAATGGAATATAGGAAAGAAGGAAGAGGTAGAGAGAGAATATGAAAAGAAATGGAGTAAGAGTAAAAAAGTACAATAGAAATGGAATATAGGAAAGAAGGAAGAGGTAGAGAGAGAAGAGACAAATAATAAATAAATTTGTTCAAAAATGGAACAAAGGAACGACGGAACCAATATTGCTTTTATATTCTGCACAAAGAGAATGTAGAAAACAAAATGAAAGAATGAAGGATAACTCGATTAAAGAAAGAGGAAAGACGTTAACCCATGACATACCTACACCTGGTTCAAATAATTAGAAACAAAATAATGTTAACCCATGACACCTGTTTCAAATATGTAATTTGAAACAAATGTTAACAAATGACATTCATCTCATCTGAGATCTGAGCGCACGACAGTACGCCAGGCCAATTTGAGCTCTTAATAACAAAAACGGCCTGCGGCACATTCCCCCTCATATTCCTTGACGTTCTGCATATTGCATGTTTCATTGATATGAAGGGGTAATCTTACTGATTTTTAGGTACCTTCGCCCCCTAATTTTCTGGAAAAGTCATGGAAATTTTCTGGAAAAGTCATGGAATTTCATTCTGGGAAAAGCGTATAAACCCTGAACAACGTTAGTGGTGCCAACCTAGTTGGCGCGTCTGCAAGGCTAAGAGCTAGGTCTCGGGATCAATTCCTGCTCAGGGCGGACTCAGCGGACTGTATTATAAACAGATAATGTTCGTTCTCGGAACGGTTGGCTTTCTCCTTTCCTGTCTTCCTTCTCTCTTCGATTTCGGAAAGATAAGACCTCAGTTGTTTCTGTTTCCTCCAATAACTTGATTCTATCTTCTTTTTTAACTTATTGTTGTAATAATGATCTAGGTAGCACCTAGGATCCCTCGTGAGATGTTGAGTGTGATGATTGGATCGGTTCTTCACGTAAAGAAATATTCATGAGAAAACACACTGTGAGAGCAGCACAATAAATCATGTTATGTGTTTCCTGGAGATTTTCACTTTTCAGAAACTCTTGTTTGAGACAATCATTCACATTCGTCATAATCAGTTTTGTTTTCTTGTTATCAGGAACTTTAGGTATGATAGGTTTATGCTTTGGTTCAACATTTGTATATTTTAATTTAAGATTTAGGAAGTAATTTCTTACACGTTCGTTTTCCTCTTGAGCTACTCTTTGATCAAGCTCGCTATTTTCCATTGGTTGTTGAACAGGATGTACTATATCGGGATCATCTACAGTCTCATCATTTGCATAATCGTCATTTTGTTTCAGGGTTTTAGCTGCATCTTCTTTCATTTTGTTCAATGAAAGAAGATGCAGCTAAAACCCTTAAAACCCTTATTATTATTATTATTATTATTATTATTATTATTCGTGGCGAAGCACGGGTAACCTGCTAGTTACCTATAATACAATTTTCACCTGTATACAGCCCCCCCCCTCTCGAGCTTCATTTTTCTCCTTTACTGCAGGCCAGATTCTCAAATTTTGGAGCATCCACTCACTGTTTCGACCCTCGCCCCCCGAAAAAATCCTGGATACGGCCCTGACTGTATATCAGTAAGCTGTGAGGTGGTATTAGGACTATTAGTTCCTACATACGAGTGTTCGGTATTTAGCCTGCTTCTCTTGAGAATATACAAATTTCTACTCCAGCTGATACATACGTGTATTTCTGCGGTAGAAAATAAAATGTGAAATAAAGAAGATAAAGAATATTTTATTTCGCTCTTAATACGTTTACGAAACAATAAAAACTCTAATTAGGAGGGTATCATGTTAAAAATAATAATAATAATAATAATAATAATAATAATAATAATAATAATAATAATAATAATAATAATAATAATAATAATAATAATAATAATAATAATAATAATAATAATAATAATAATAATAATAATAATAATAATAATAATAATAATAATAATAATAATAATAATAATAATAATAATAATAATAATAATAATAATAATAATAATAATAATAATAATAATAATAATAATAATAATAATAATAATAATAATAATAATAATAATAATAATAATAATAATAATATGTTATTTGAAGTGGTCACTTCTCCTAGCCATGACTGAAAATCAATAGAACAGTTGCGCTGACTTAGGCGAGGTTTTAAAGTCAAAGAGCTGCCAGCCTAGTTAGCTTAGTTGGTAGTGCGTCTGCCTTGTAAGCGCTAGGCCGCGGGTTCGATTCCCGCCCGGGGCGGATTTTATCCTGATGGGATAATGTTCGTTCTTGGAACGGCTGGCTTTCTCCTGTCCTGTCTTCCTTCTCTCTTCGATTTCGGGACGATAAGACCATAGCAGTTACAGTTCCCTCTGTCAAACCTCTTAAAACCTTAGTGGTGCCAACCTAGTTGGCGCGTCTGCAAGGCTAAGAGCTAGGTCTCGGGATCAATTCCTGCTCAGGGCGGACTCAGCGGACTGTATTATAAACAGATAATGTTCGTTCTCGGAACGGTTGGCTTTCTCCTTTCCTGTCTTCCTTCTCTCTTCGATTTCGGAAAGATAAGACCTCAGTTGTTTCTGTTTCCTCCAATAACTTGATTCTATCTTCTTTTTTAACTTATTGTTGTAATAATGATCTAGGTAGATCCTAGGATCTCTCGTGATTACCTGGGCAATCCACGGTATAAAATATTTGCGATCTCCCTGATATTTTCCATAGAGATAGCAAGCACTCTCCAGCATATTCCCTCGTGATTACCTGGGCAATCCACGGTATAAAATATTTGCGATCTCCCTGATATTTTCCATAGAGATAGCAAGCACTCTCCAGCATATACAAAGGAAGCCGACGAAGATTCATATGGATGAGGATTTTGTTTCCTTGAGAATGAGACATAAACACTGAAGACAACTTGTTGCTGTTGGTATAGATTCTGTCCTTCAGTTTGACATAGGACACGTTGAATAAGTATAACATGGTGCAATGACTAATGAGGAGGATCACAAGCAGGCCGCAAGTTCTCATTGATAAACCTATTTTACACACACACATTTATCCTATTTATCACCTTACTTAATATTTACCTAGGTACTTTATTCCCTGTGCTACAATATTCTTCAAATTCCAACACGAGCATTTTGTAAACCTAGTATACTAAGCCTGGCTACTGGCTACTGGTATAACTACTAATATTATTATGTACTAGTGGTTGACCCGTCCTTTGTACGGGACCACCACACACACACAAACGCACATACACACACACACACACACACACACCACACACAAACCCACCTCGCCCATCACACACGCCGACCACCCACACACAGGGCTGTATTTAGGGGGGGACGAGGGCCCCCCCCCTCGAGCTCCAGAAATGAGAAAATAAACTGGAAATTAATTTCCATAACACACGTGTCTCCAAAATACTCTTAAAGGAAGTAGTCTCCCTGGCCTAATGGGTATCACACTAGGCTTGCACGCCGAAAGTTTCAGGTTCGATTGCCGGCGGGGTCGAAGTTTTTCAGCTCTGTGCTCGGAGTTCGGGGTGCACTCAGCCTCGTGAAGACAGTTGAGTAGCTACCATAATCGTGTAGCGACCAGGGGCGGTATTACTCAATTGTCCTCACGAGGCTGAGTGCATCCCGATCTCGAAGCACAGAGCCGAAAAAACTTTGACCCCGCCGGGAATCAAATCCGGCACCTCCGGTGTGCAAGCTTAGTGTGATACCGACTCGGCCACAGAGGTTGCTACTTGCTACCATCACCTTCCTGATATCTGCCTCATTCTGAATGCTGATGTACGAGTAGCTTCAAATTTTAATGAAAAGTATTTAGACGTACAAACTTCTTGCTGTGTTTATTCTTTATCAATATCAAGTATAATCCTTGGTCTTATTCTGAGTCTAGCATTGAGAATTCCTCTGAATAGCTGCACTTGTTGAATCACAATGAAAATGATTTGTAATATAACTACAATGGTAATAGTGGTAGGTCTCCTGACGTTTTCTTGTACCAGACTGAGCATCAACTTCATCTGATGTGCAAGGAATCCATACATTATCTGAGGAGAGAATTTATACACAACGGTTACCTACTAAAGCAGCCGCGCTCAACCTTACCCACGTACCCCCGCCACCATCATAATGAGTACCGGTTACCCATGTTTAGGTTGATGTGTAGGTAGATACCTACCATTTATTACTTTCTATTACCCTGCCACCATCATAATGAGTACCGGTTACCCATATTTAGGTTGATGTGTAGGTAGATACCTACCATTTATTACTTTCTATTACCCTTACGTATAGGGAACCTATACAAGGTAATGAGAAAGTATTGCAATCGGTCCAATTTTTTTTTTATTTATTTTCTTTTTAGTCCGTCCTTCCTTTATTATTACAATAGTAATAAAAAAGGTATAAGGGACGGACTATTGTATTCGCTTCGGTGTCGGTCTGTCTGTCTGTCTGTCAGTCAGTCAGTCTGTCCCCATAGAAGGACTTATCCAAACCTGGTCGACCTATATATCAAATTAAAGCTCTTTTTACCAGGATCACGAAAATGGTGGTGCAAATTTTGTCGAGAAAACCATAAAGCCAAAAATAAAATAAAAAAAAAAAAAAATGGGGGATTTTTTTCACATTTTCTCACACAAATGAGCTCTGATCTCGAAATTTGTCGCGACGACCTATGAACTCAAAGCGAGAAAGTTCGGTCGAACCGTTTTCTCGTGAAAAGAGGACAACCAGAGGTCTATTTAGCGTAACACACAGACATCCTTTCCTTTTAGGGGTTTCCTTCCATCGGTGCGAGCCCTCAGTTCCTTGACATCACTGAACATTTGTTTGCCCGCTTGTGGTTGCCGAGTCCTGCCTTGTTTTTGAATGTCCTGCCGCAATCACACTGCAGCGGGTCTGGAGACTGCTGTGCTGACTGACTGGATGATCCTGGTGTTGTGGATCGGCTGACTCGGAGTGACCGCATAGGTTTCGGGTGGGTGGATGCTGCGGCGAGATCAGGATGTTTCCATCGCATGTGGCTGGATAATCCTGAGCCCGTGTTCGCCTCGAAGACACATAGTTGGCACTTGAGACTTCTTTCGTTCCTGGGTATTTTTGGTGGAAGAGTTCCCTTATGCGCTTTGCTTATGTGTGATTGAACGCGCCTTCCTTTGGGTCCGGTTCTTTCAAAGGTGCAGATGGGACATGTCCAGGTAAAGTTTTTTCCACCTCCTAACGTTGGTATCTTTCCTCTTTTTGCCTCTGTTGTTTTTCGTCATGTCGTTTTCTTGCACTCTCATTGATTTTTTCTCTCCAGGAAGCCCGGTTTGCTGCTTCGTTTCTCCAGGTTTTGAAATCGATTTTCAGGTTTGTGAGGTCTGTTTTGATCGCATCGATCCATCTCTTTTTTGGCCCGCATTGTAGTCTTTTCCCACGTTTCAGTTCAGAGAAGGCAATATGGTGTGGGAGACATGTTTCTGCCATTCTGCTGAGGTGTCCCGCCCGTCTTTGTCTGCGCGGATTTTGATGGTATCTTCTATGTTTAGCATTCGGGCTTCTTCTAGTTCTTCGATGTTTATGATGTAGTATTGCCACTTTATGTTGAGGATCGCTCTGAAGCATCGCTGGTGGAATGAATTTAGCTTCTTGTTGTGGTTTTCCAACAGTGTCCAGGTTTCAGATGAGTACAACAGCGTGCTCAGCACTATGGTTTCGTATATTCTGACTTTTGTGTTGGGTTTCAGATCTCATGTTTTCCATACTTTGTGGTATAGGCTGCCAAACGCTTTATTTGCTGCACATATCCGATCTTCTACTTCCGCGTTTGATTCTCCGGTGTTCGTGATATGGCTGCCGAGATACTTGAATGATGAGACATTTTCCAGTATCGTGTCGTCGATCTTGATGTTTGCTTCAGTGGTGTTGACGAACATGCACTTTGTTTTCCCTTTGTCGATTATTAGCCCGTATTGTTTTGCGGTGTGTGCAAAAAGGTTTAGGAAGATTTGCAGGTCTTTTGGGGATTTAGCCACCAGAGCGCAGTCGTCTGCAAACATCAGATCCTGAATACATCGTTGAGTGACTTTCGTAGTTGCTTTGAGATTGGGCCTGTTGATCATGTTTGAATCGCTTCTGAAGATTATGTTGACTTCAGTCTTGCAGGCATCCTTGATTTTGGTTGTTATGGCATGGATGTAGAGTATATGAACAGGAGTGGTGCAAGCACACAGACCTGTCTTACGCCGGATTTCACTTCAAATGCGTTCCCCGGTCCGTTTTTGATCTTGACTTTTGCTTCTGTGTTCTCGTGGATTGACCTGATAAGAAACAGACAGAAATTTTTCTAATGTGATTTTTGGAATCGGGGTTGTATAAGGAGTAAGAATAACTAAAAATTTCACGATTCTAAGCAATGTACAGACAAATATACAATTTTATTTATATAGATAGATTACCTATCTAAAGGGTGTCCCAATAAGAACGCAAGATTTGAAAGGGTCATTATTTTGTTATGACTTGTTTTATCTACTTACCGCAATCTTTGACATATTGACTGTAAATTTAGTCATCATGGAGTCCTAAATGTTAAATAACACATTAGCACAATAAAATCGACACATTATCGAAATCGTGTTATTTTCCGTTTTGTTGAGGAGAAATGGCCCCCATGATCATGGTATTTTACCCCCCTAGACTTCTTTCTGTGAGAGTATCTAAAGTCACAGGTTTACACCAACAAGCCCACAAGCTTTGAAGCATTGAAAGGTGAAATTGAAAGTTGCATCAACGAGATACCTACAGCCTGATTTCCTCGAATTTGTCATCGAAAATTTTGTCAAAAGGGAACGACTGTACCATCAAAGTCGAGGGTTATTTGTATGATTATTGTTCAAAAAAAAAAAAAAAATCACCGTTTTGTTGAGGAGAAATGGCCCCCATGATCATGGTATTTTACCCCCCTAGACTTCTTTCTGTGAGAGTATCTAAAGTCACAGGTTTACACCAACAAGCCCACAAGCTTTGAAGCATTGAAAGGTGAAATTGAAAGTTGCATCAACGAGATACCTACAGCCTGATTTCCTCGAATTTGTCATCGAAAATTTTGTCAAAAGGGAACGACTGTACCATCAAAGTCGAGGGTTATTTGTATGATTATTGTTCAAAAAAAAAAAAAAAATCATAATGTTTACTTCTCAAATCATCTAAGAAGTCCATTTTTTCCACGGAGAACCATGCTTTATTAAGCATTCAATCTTGCGTTCTTATTGGGACAACCTTTATTTAGGTGAGTACTCAAGCACGAGTACATACCTACATAGTTAAAGCGTTTCCAAGTTAAATGCAAGTCAATATTGTCAATACATACATAGAATCAATAGATTACTCAGGTAGGTATGTATGGGATGTTAACAAATTTCATCTTGGAACTTTCCAAGAATTTCGATAAGATCGGGAAATTGGAAAAAAGTTTTTTTTTTTATATGAAAAGAAATGGAGTAAGAGTAAAAAAGTACAATAGAAATGGAATATAGGAAAGAAGGAAGAGGTAGAGAGAGAAGAGACAAATAATAAATAAATTTGTTCAAAAATGGAACAAAGGAACGACGGAACCAATATTGCTTTTATATTCTGCACAAAGAGAATGTAGAAAACAAAATGAAAGAATGAAGGATAACTCGATTAAAGAAAGAGGAAAGACGTTAACCCATGACATACCTACACCTGGTTCAAATAATTAGAAACAAAATAATGTTAACCCATGACACCTGTTTCAAATATGTAATTTGAAACAAATGTTAACAAATGACATTCATCTCATCTGAGATCTGAGCGCACGACAGTACGCCAGGCCAATTTGAGCTCTTAATAACAAAAACGGCCTGCGGCACATTCCCCCTCATATTCCTTGACGTTCTGCATATTGCATGTTTCATTGATATGAAGGGGTAATCTTACTGATTTTTAGGTACCTTCGCCCCCTAATTTTCTGGAAAAGTCATGGAAATTTTCTGGAAAAGTCATGGAATTTCATTCTGGGAAAAGCGTATAAACCCTGAACAACGGTTAGCTGTGTTTTACCGTATTTCTACAGATTAAAGCATTTCGACCGCTTTTTTTTTTACTGACTAAATACTTAAGTACTTACAATATTCTCATTCTTTGGAAGCATATAAGTAATTCCCTCTGTTAGAAACTTAGGACTGACTAAATACTTAAGTACTTACAATATTCTCATTCTTTGGAAGCATATAAGTAATTCCCTCTGTTAGAAACTTAGGAAATAGGGAGGGATTGTTTATACAATGTTGGAATTGACTTGCTAGAACTGGATGTATGTTGGTAAAGTGTTTGAGCCAATAATTTTGAAGTTTATCAACTCCCGGAGATTTCCAATTGTTGGTAAATTTGATTGCATGGAGGATGTCTGATTCTAAAATTTGTATGTCAGACATCACGGGAACATTTTTCATTCGTTCTATTTCTTCCTTAATCCATGGAGTGTCACGCTTATGTTCTTTTTGTTGTCCCCATATATTATTCCAGAACGTATACAATGATGCTGCAGAAGGAGGAGATTTTTTTCGTTGATGACTTGATATTGGTGCTGATGACAAGTTGCGATAGAATCGTTTTTGATTCAAGTAGAATTGTTTGTTTTGTCTGTATCGTTTAACTCTTTTGTTATATCTTCTTAGTTTGTAGCCCATGGCTGCTACTTTTTGTTTGAGATTCTCGTAGTAGTTTTTTAACTGTTGTACGTAATCATATTTCCATTGCTTCAGACGTGCATAATAAGATATTTGTTTGACTTTGTTTCTAGTATTTGTCGACATACTGTTGGGGTTTCGGAAATATTGAGTTAGAATGCCAATATCTTGTCTAATTCTAGTAATTTTGTTTTCAAGTCGAAGCTTCCAGGGTGGTTGAACTGTTCGATCTGTATGTATTTGTTGATCATAGATGATGGTGATTTCCTCATTGGTTACGACTGGTTTAGGTTCGTGTTCATACCAATAAAATTTGGCCAAGATTCAACCAGAATCCTCAGGCCAGGTTTCTTTTTGCTTCTAGTAGATGGTCTTCCTCAGGATTTGGCGATTTGGGCACTTCCGCACAGAGCAATATCCTGAATCTTGTGAAGTGATATGTCGCCCTCCAATTTTTTGATATTCTCACCCAAGGTCTTAGGGATTGTACCGAGTGCTCCAATGATGACAGGGACGATAATGGTTTTAAGATTCCACATTTTACTGACTTCAATGGCAAGAGTTCGATACTTGAGTTTCTTCTCAGCTTCTTTGGAAATGAGATTTGCATCACACGGAACAGATACATCTATCAGTACACATTTCTTATCTTTCACATTCTTTACTACAATGTCTGGTTTATTTGCAGGAACTGTTCGATCTGTATGTATTTGTTGATCATAGATGATGGTGATTTCCTCATTGGTTACGACTGGTTTAGGTTCGTGTTCATACCATCTCGTTGATGTATCAGGGATTTTATATTTCTTACAAAGACACCAATGAACATAGGCACATATCTTATTATGTCTCAAGATGTATTCGTGTTTTGCCAATTGAGAACAAGCTGATAGAATGTGATCGATCGTTTCGGGTTTTTCTTGGCATATACGGCATCGATCATCATCTGTGGTTTTCAAAACATACTTTTCGTAGTTGCGGGTTCTTAGTGCTTGGTCTTGAGCCGCCACAATAGTTGCCTCAGTCGCAGGTTTTAGCTGTCCTCTGCTAAGCCAAGAGAAGGTCTGGGAAACATCATTTCCTTCCTTGTTCACACGTTGTAAGTACTGACCATGTAGTGCTTTCTCTTGCCATTTATTTTTCAGTTTGTTTTGGTGAGCTTCTTTAGGTTTAAAACTTCTGATTTTTTCATGAGCACGAAGTTCATCTTCGTCATGGTCTGATTCTTCATCATCATCACCATCATCATCACCATCATCATCACCATCATCATCACCATCATCATCACCATCATCATCACCATCATCATCACCATCATCATCACCATCATCATCACCATCATCATCACCATCATCATCACCATCATCATCACCATCATCATCACCATCATCATCACCATCATCATCACCATCATCATCACCATCATCATCACCATCATCATCACCATCATCATCACCATCATCATCACCATCATCATCACCATCATCATCACCATCATCATCACCATCATCATCACCATCATCATCACCATCATCATCACCATCATCATCACCATCATCATCACCATCATCATCACCATCATCATCACCATCATCATCACCATCATCATCACCATCATCATCACCATCATCATCACCATCATCATCACCATCATCATCACCATCATCATCACCATCATCATCACCATCATCATCACCATCATCATCACCATCATCATCACCATCATCATCACCATCATCATCACCATCATCATCACCATCATCATCACCATCATCATCACCATCATCATCACCATCATCATCACCATCATCATCACCATCATCATCACCATCATCATCACCATCATCATCACCATCATCATCACCATCATCATCACCATCATCATCACCATCATCATCACCATCATCATCACCATCATCATCACCATCATCATCACCATCATCATCACCATCATCATCACCATCATCATCACCATCATCATCACCATCATCATCACCATCATCATCACCATCATCATCACCATCATCATCACCATCATCATCACCATCATCATCACCATCATCATCACCATCATCATCACCATCATCATCACCATCATCATCACCATCATCATCACCATCATCATCACCATCATCATCACCATCATCATCACCATCATCATCACCATCATCATCACCATCATCATCACCATCATCATCACCATCATCATCACCATCATCATCACCATCATCATCACCATCATCATCACCATCATCATCACCATCATCATCACCATCATCATCACCATCATCATCACCATCATCATCACCATCATCATCACCATCATCATCACCATCATCATCACCATCATCATCACCATCATCATCACCATCATCATCACCATCATCATCACCATCATCATCACCATCATCATCACCATCATCATCACCATCATCATCACCATCATCATCACCATCATCATCACCATCATCATCACCATCATCATCACCATCATCATCACCATCATCATCACCATCATCATCACCATCATCATCACCATCATCATCACCATCATCATCACCATCATCATCACCATCATCATCACCATCATCATCACCATCATCATCACCATCATCATCACCATCATCATCACCATCATCATCACCATCATCATCACCATCATCATCACCATCATCATCACCATCATCATCACCATCATCATCACCATCATCATCACCATCATCATCACCATCATCATCACCATCATCATCACCATCATCATCACCATCATCATCACCATCATCATCACCATCATCATCACCATCATCATCACCATCATCATCACCATCATCATCACCATCATCATCACCATCATCATCACCATCATCATCACCATCATCATCACCATCATCATCACCATCATCATCACCATCATCATCACCATCATCATCACCATCATCATCACCATCATCATCACCATCATCATCACCATCATCATCACCATCATCATCACCATCATCATCACCATCATCATCACCATCATCATCACCATCATCATCACCATCATCATCACCATCATCATCACCATCATCATCACCATCATCATCACCATCATCATCACCATCATCATCACCATCATCATCACCATCATCATCACCATCATCATCACCATCATCATCACCATCATCATCACCATCATCATCACCATCATCATCACCATCATCATCACCATCATCATCACCATCATCATCACCATCATCATCACCATCATCATCACCATCATCATCACCATCATCATCACCATCATCATCACCATCATCATCACCATCATCATCACCATCATCATCACCATCATCATCACCATCATCATCACCATCATCATCACCATCATCATCACCATCATCATCACCATCATCATCACCATCATCATCACCATCATCATCACCATCATCATCACCATCATCATCACCATCATCATCACCATCATCATCACCATCATCATCACCATCATCATCACCATCATCATCACCATCATCATCACCATCATCATCACCATCATCATCACCATCATCATCACCATCATCATCACCATCATCATCACCATCATCATCACCATCATCATCACCATCATCATCACCATCATCATCACCATCATCATCACCATCATCATCACCATCATCATCACCATCATCATCACCATCATCATCACCATCATCATCACCATCATCATCACCATCATCATCACCATCATCATCACCATCATCATCACCATCATCATCACCATCATCATCACCATCATCATCACCATCATCATCACCATCATCATCACCATCATCATCACCATCATCATCACCATCATCATCACCATCATCATCACCATCATCATCACCATCATCATCACCATCATCATCACCATCATCATCACCATCATCATCACCATCATCATCACCATCATCATCACCATCATCATCACCATCATCATCACCATCATCATCACCATCATCATCACCATCATCATCACCATCATCATCACCATCATCATCACCATCATCATCACCATCATCATCACCATCATCATCACCATCATCATCACCATCATCATCACCATCATCATCACCATCATCATCACCATCATCATCACCATCATCATCACCATCATCATCACCATCATCATCACCATCATCATCACCATCATCATCACCATCATCATCACCATCATCATCACCATCATCATCACCATCATCATCACCATCATCATCACCATCATCATCACCATCATCATCACCATCATCATCACCATCATCATCACCATCATCATCACCATCATCATCACCATCATCATCACCATCATCATCACCATCATCATCACCATCATCATCACCATCATCATCACCATCATCATCACCATCATCATCACCATCATCATCACCATCATCATCACCATCATCATCACCATCATCATCACCATCATCATCACCATCATCATCACCATCATCATCACCATCATCATCACCATCATCATCACCATCATCATCACCATCATCATCACCATCATCATCACCATCATCATCACCATCATCATCACCATCATCATCACCATCATCATCACCATCATCATCACCATCATCATCACCATCATCATCACCATCATCATCACCATCATCATCACCATCATCATCACCATCATCATCACCATCATCATCACCATCATCATCACCATCATCATCACCATCATCATCACCATCATCATCACCATCATCATCACCATCATCATCACCATCATCATCACCATCATCATCACCATCATCATCACCATCATCATCACCATCATCATCACCATCATCATCACCATCATCATCACCATCATCATCACCATCATCATCACCATCATCATCACCATCATCATCACCATCATCATCACCATCATCATCACCATCATCATCACCATCATCATCACCATCATCATCACCATCATCATCACCATCATCATCACCATCATCATCACCATCATCATCACCATCATCATCACCATCATCATCACCATCATCATCACCATCATCATCACCATCATCATCACCATCATCATCACCATCATCATCACCATCATCATCACCATCATCATCACCATCATCATCACCATCATCATCACCATCATCATCACCATCATCATCACCATCATCATCACCATCATCATCACCATCATCATCACCATCATCATCACCATCATCATCACCATCATCATCACCATCATCATCACCATCATCATCACCATCATCATCACCATCATCATCACCATCATCATCACCATCATCATCACCATCATCATCACCATCATCATCACCATCATCATCACCATCATCATCACCATCATCATCACCATCATCATCACCATCATCATCACCATCATCATCACCATCATCATCACCATCATCATCACCATCATCATCACCATCATCATCACCATCATCATCACCATCATCATCACCATCATCATCACCATCATCATCACCATCATCATCACCATCATCATCACCATCATCATCACCATCATCATCACCATCATCATCACCATCATCATCACCATCATCATCACCATCATCATCACCATCATCATCACCATCATCATCACCATCATCATCACCATCATCATCACCATCATCATCACCATCATCATCACCATCATCATCACCTATAAACGGTAAGGAGATCGAATTCTTCATCAAACAGTCCACAAAGGTGCACGAGACGGAAGTCAAAAGTTTGAGACTAGGAAGAGCTGGTACACAAATTGCTACGGTTTCCATGCCGGCAAACGCAGCTGAAGACTTGCTGAGAATGGGAGAAGTCAAAATAAATTGGACCATGTGCAGAGTGAAGCCGAAAGTGAATGTGATGCTGTGCTATAACTGCTTGGAACTCGGACATCACTCTGACATCTGTAAGGAGAAGAGGAACGATAGGAAATGCTTGAACTGTACACAAGTAGGACATCTGAGCAAAGACTGCACAAGTGGAAGTTTCTGTGCAACATGTAATAGAGAAGGGCATAGAACCGGATCTACAATATGTCCTACAAGCAAAAGGAGAATACAAGAAGCAACCTGGAATACTCTGAAAAACATTAGAAAGGAAAACGATGACGAAATTGTGCTGAAGGAAATCAATGAAGAAAAGGTTGTTGACCCAGATATGGATATGGATATCACTTCCGGAGGAGAGTGCGGCAGTAACAATTAAAAATGATTAGTTTTCTTCAGATAAATTTGGAAAGGTCACCGGCTGCACATGATTTAGCAGATAAAATAATTGAAGAAAACCATGTGGATATTTTAGTGGCAAGTGAACCTAACAAGAATCTTATGGATACTGCTGGATGGTTTGTGGACAAAAAGCGAGATACAGCGTTGAAAGTGTACAATAAGGATGTAAAAGTGTATGAGACAGGTAATGGCGACGGATTTGTCTGGATTGTGACAAATGAGGTACAAATTTTCAGCTGCTACATCTCGCCAAATGTCCCACTTCCAGTGTTTGTGAAGTTTTTGGATGGACTCAAACTGGCTATAAGAGCATCGAAATGTACAAAGTATGTGGTGGGTGGCGATTTCAACTCAAAATCATTCTATTGGAACGCTAGAAAAGAAGACGATCGAGGAACAATCCTGTCAGAATGGGCTGCTGAAATGGATCTAGAAATAGTGAACAGGGGAAATAAACCAACGTTTGTAAGAGGGGAATCCAACTCCATCATCGACATCACGATGTGTTCTCAAAACCTGTGGAGAAAGATAACGGACTGGCGAGTGACGGACGATGAGACGATGAGCCACCACCAGTACATCTTCTACACGTTGATGAGGGAAAATGGTCAGGAACCAACCGAGATTGAAGCAAGCAACACCTGGAA
>NW_007379919.1:0-35288 GCF_000475195.1 Diaphorina citri
TTTCTTTGTGTTTAATCTGTCTCTTGCTCTGTTTTCGAGAGATATTATTGCAAACGAGTGATGGAAAGAAAAACACAACAGAGAAAATGAAGAAATAAGTAATAATAAATAGAGAATAGAGAACATTGGAGGGTAGAGAAAATGAGGAAGAATTGGGAGGAAAGGATGGTGAAGGGAAATTTGAGGATTGGATGGCGAAGGGAGACTTGAGGAAAAGATGGAGAAGAGAAGAAGCATTGGATAGGAGGGTGTCGATGATGAAGGGGTAGGGAAAGAAGAAGATGATCCCAAAACTTGAAATAAACTTGGAAAAATGTGCAGTAGAAAAAGAAGAAGAAGAAGAAAGAGAAGTAGTGGAAATGGAAAAAGAATAAGAAAAAAAATAGAAAGAAAGAAAGAAGAAGAAGAAATAGATAGATGATATTAATATTATTAGATATGTTGTAAAGAAAGGACGTACCACTAACAGCACACAAAACAAAATGGTTCGACCAGACATTTGTAGAAACGTGATTAAAAAGACGGGCAGCAAGACACGTGACATGTCTCGACCACACTTGAACGACTCTCACACATGGTGTTGTAAAAATGAGGAATGGGTGTCTCTAAGGTCAACCACTCACCACTCACTATCAGGTAGATCTGACGCCTGATCAGGTCTACCTGATAGTAAGTAGCTGGCCTAATAGGGGTGGTCAATATGAGTGGCTGGGCTAATAAGGGTGGCCAATAATAACTAGCACGTCTCTTTTACACGGGCCAATAATCGGTACACTTACCCTACTCGCTCCTAAATTTAAAACTCACATTTTCACACATAATCTGCTCCCCTCCCTCCCCTCTCCTCGTGAAGATATAAATTGAGTTTTCCCCAAAACTGAAAGAGTTGATTATAATTAAAGGGAGGAGGAGGAAGGGGAAGGTATAATTGAAGGGAGGGGGAAAGATATAATTGAAGGGAGGGGAAAGATTTAATTGAAGAGAGGGGAAAGATATAATTGAAGGAAGAGAGGGGGAAGATTAGTAGAGAAACGAATAAGAGTATTAGAGCGGAGTGAATTTCTTCGAATTGCAGAGGACGTGATTAAAGAGACTGGCAGCAAGACACGTGACATGTCTCGACCACACTTGAACGACTCTCACACATGGTGTTGTAAAATGAGGAATGGGTGTCTCTAAGGTCAACCACTCACTATCAGGTAGATCTGACGCCTGATCAGGTCTACCTGATAGTGAGTAGCTGGCCTTATAGGGGTGGTCAATGTAAGTGGCTGGGCTAACAAGGGTGGCCAATAATAACTAGCACGTCTCTTTTACACGGGCCAATAATCGGTACACTTACCCTACTCGCTCCCCGGCAATAGAATATCTATTAAATTTATTCTATTCTGATCCCTAATCCCTTTCTTAGCTCCGGCACTGGGTCAGGTATATCCGACAGTTTTAATGAAATTTACCTCCAGCTATACGAGTACCTATACTTTCTAGTTTCTAGTTACTTTTTTTTTCTCCTAAGACTTTTTAACTTTAGCCTCTCCCTCCCTTTCCCCCTCATATTACGTCTTCTCCTTTCGCCTCCCCCTCCCTTTTTTCTTCTCCTCTCTCCTCCCCCTCCCTTTGGTCTTCTTCTTATTCCTGCTCTAAAAAAATATATATCCGCCTTGTTTTCTTCTTCCTCTTTTGTTTGTCTTGCTTCTCTTTCTCTTCTTATTCCTTTTCTTTTTCTTCTTCCTCTTGCTTCTTGTTCGTGTTCTTCTTCCTCCTGCCCTCTTCTTCTTCTTCCTCCTCTTTTCTTGTTTTATTTATTTTTTTGCGATGTCATTTATCTTTATTTATTTTTTTTTGTAGTTCCATTTTCTTCTTCCCCATTTTTATATTTTATGTCTTCTTGTAGCTGTAGCTTATATCCCTCGTTTCCTTGGATTCTTCTTTGCCCCCCTCGCCTTTCCCGGCATAGTTTTTTGCACGGAAAATTCACATCAGTGGTATAATAACAATGATAAATGACTTCTTTAGGAATCCGAGCCTGTCTTAGGAGGAATGAACAAGATCTTTGAGTCATTATCAACATCATGATCTGATTTTTGCTTTCAAAACCTAAACAGATGGTGTTTCTTTTCTAGAGATTGGTAGAGGGAACTCGTAGAATTTGTAGCCAAAACCAGATGTCAGCCCAAAACAACCACCCTAGTTAGGGCCGACCCCGTCTATACACGGGAAAAGGCGAAGAAAAAGAAGAAGATAGAAGGAACTGCAACAGCGGAGATCTTATCGTACCGAAGCGAAGTCGGTAGAAGGGCAGAATAAGAGAAAGCCAGCCCTTCTGAGAACGATTCTTATCTGTTCAGGATAAAGTTCGCCAGGGTGCAGCGCGCGCCAGGAATTTAAATCGAACCCGTGGTCTAGTGCTTACAAGTTAACAAGGCAGACGAGCCTCTAAACTAACTAGGCTGGTGAGCTTGTCATTGCACCTTTACTTTGCAAATCTTGAAGGGATATTTTTTTCTTATCTGGAGATTTGAACCCCGGTCTGAGAACGATTCTTATCTGTTCAGGATAAAGTTCGCCAGGGTGCAGCGCGCGCTAGGAATTTAAATCGAACCCGTGGTTCAGTGCTTACAAGTTAACAAGGCAGACGAGCCTCTAAGCTAACTAGGCTGGTGAGCTTGTCATTGCACCTTTACTTTGCAAATCTTGAAGGGATATTTTTTTCTTATCTGGAGATTTGAACCCCGGACCCTGTGCACGGTAAGCCCACAGTGAACCGAGCGCCCGGAACGTTTTTAACGATATTCTCGTGACAAAAGCGGCTTTACACCCCAAAATAAAAAAGGCTTTCCTCCCCGGAATACAACGGATTAACCTTTCACATATCGAACAGACATAAAACGCCAAAACTAAAATAATAGACGGGGAGGGATTTTTGAAGGGAGATTTCCTTCTGCAGGGTGGAAAGGGAATTTTATTCTGCAGGGAAGAATGATCAAAAGGGAGAAAACCGGGGAGGACGGGAGGGAAAATTTGTTGTGAAAGGGAGGTTTTCTTTTGATAGTGGAATGGGATTTTTCTCTGAAGGTGGAAAAGGGATTTTATTGAGGGGAGAATGATGAAACGGGGAAAGGGAGATAGAATGTTTAGAGGAGGTAGGGGAGGGAGAATTTATTGTGAAAGGGAGATTGAGTTTGTGAATCCCACTGCTGACTAAATAAAGCTCTAGTGGGAGGGAGAGAAAGAAAGAGCCTTTTAAAGGGGGAAAAAACCGAACGAATTATTTGATGGATTGAGCTCCTTGATAAAATCGCTATTTCTCTCTAGCTCGCTCTCTCTCTTTCTCTCTCTCTCTCTCTCTCTCACTCGTTCTCCGCCTTTTTTGTCAATTTTTCTATTCCCCTTTTTTTTCTCTCTCTTCCATTCTTTCTTTCCTTTCTCTCTCTTTTTTGTTCTTCTATTTTTACCTCTTCCTTCATCTCTCTACAGTAGTCCCTCTTTTTTTTTCTTTTATCTTCGTTCTTTTTCGATTCTTCCATTACTTCTATCCACTTTTTCTTTCTCCTCTCCTCCTCTTAATTTACTTTGCACCCAGTATTGGTTGAATAGGAGATACAGAGGGATTATTTATTGAAAGAAAGGAAATGAAGATAAAGATAGAAGAATAGGGAGGGGAGAATAGAAAGACAGGGGTAAAAGGTAAAAAGGAGCTAAAAAGAGGAGAAGGTGCAAAGATAGTAGAAAAGATAAAAAGGAAGGGAAGGAAGAAAGAGTGAGCTAGAAAGGAAAGAGGGTTGAAAGACAGTGGTAAAGCTAAAAGGGAAAACTGATAAGACAGGTTAAGCTAAAAAGAGGGAAATCCAAGGCAGTAGAAGGTGAAAAGGGAAATTTGGGAGGGAGAAGGGAAGAGGGGAAGAAAGTATCAGGGAGGCTGCTTAGTACATGTCAGGCAGAACACGTACCAAATAATACGGGCCAGAGAAAGGAAGGGGAGGGAGAAAACGAGGGGAGGGAAATAAATAGGAGAGAGATAGAAAGACAGGGGTAAAGGTAAAAAGGAGCTAAAGAGAAGAGAAGGTGCAAAGATAGTAGAAAAGATAAAAAGGAAGGGAAGGAAGAAAGAGTGAGCTAGAAGGGAAAGAGGGTTGAAAGACAGTGGTAAAGCTAAAAGGGAAAACAGATAAGACAGGTTAAGCTAAAAAGAGGGAAATCCAAGGTAGTAGAAGGTGAAAAGGGAAATTTGGGAGGGGGAAGAAAGTATCAGGGAGGCTGCTTAGTATATGTCAGGCAGAACACGTACCAAATAATACGGGCCAGAGAAAACGAGGGGAGGGAGAAAAGGAGGGGAGGGAAATAAATAGGAGAGAGGGAGGAACTAGAACTAGAAAGGGAAAAAAGGAGGGTGGGAGATTAATGTTTGTTTTTGGCTGAGGGAAATCCAAGGTAGTAGAAGGTGAAAAGGGAAATTTGGGAGGGAGAAGGGAAGAGGGGAAGAAAGTATCAGGGAGGCTGCTTAGTATATGTCAGGCAGAACACGTACCAAATAATACGGGCCAGAGAAAGGAAGGGGAGGGAGAAAACGAGGGGAGGGAAATAAATAGGAGAGAGAGGGAGGAACTAGAACTAGAAAGGGAAAAAAGGAGGGTGGGAGATTAATGTTTGTTTTTGGCTTTTTTGAAACTCAAAAGCAGGGTGAGAGAGAAAAACAAAGGAACAGAGAAAAAAAGGAAATGAAGGGGAAGAGAAAGAGGGGAGGGAACGGAATACTCTTGTCAATATTGTTTTCGGAGAAAAAATAGTATCGGAGGTTGAGAATAGGGGAGAATGGGAAAATAACAGAGGGAGGGAGAGAAGGGTGAGAGAGAGAGGGAAAGGGTGAGGGGGAGGGAAGAAAAAAGAATAAAGACTACCACAAAGTAGAAAGAGAAAAACAATTTACTCTTATTAACAAGACACGAGGATTTTAGAAGTAACTAGAACTAGAAAGGGAAAAAAGGAGGGTGGGAGATTAATGTTTGTTTTTGGCTTTTTTGAAACTCAAAAGCAGGGTGAGAGAGAAAAACAAAGGAACAGAGAAAAAAAGGAAATGAAGGGGAAGAGAAAGAGGGGAGGGAACGGAATACTCTTGTCAATATTGTTTTCGGAGAAAAAAATAGTATCGAAGGTTGAGAATAGGGAGAATGGGAAAATAACAGAGGGAGGGAGAGAAGGGTGAGAGAGAGAGAGAGAGGGAAAGGGTGAGGGAAGAAAAAAGAATAAAGACTACCACAAAGTAGAAAGAGAAAAACAATTTACTCTTATTAACAAGACACGAGGATTTTAGAAGTAAAAAACAAAGGAACAAAAAAAAAAGGAAATGAAGGGGAAGAGAAAGAGAGGAGGGAACGGAATACTCTTGTCAATATTGTTTTCGGAGAAAAAATAGTATCGGAGGTTGAGAATAGGGAGAATGGGAAAATTACAGAGGGAGGGAGAGAAGGGTGAGAGAGAGAAAAGGGTGAGGGAGAGGGAAGAAAAAAGAATAAAGACTACCACGAAGTAGAAAGAGAAAAACAATTTACTCTTATTAACAAGACACGAGGATTTTTAGATGTTTGGGAGAGAGAAAGGGAGGGAGGGAGAGATGAACATGGGAAGTTCTGGGTAAGACATACATGGGTCCTCGTTTTCCAGGGGTTGACGAAAAAGTACATACCTCTGCACCACTTTTGTACTAGGTACTTCAAGACACATTATTATTATTATTATTTTTTTAAGAGGTTTGACAGAGGGAACTGTAACTGCTATGGTCTTATCGTCCCGAAATCGAAGAGAGAAGGGAATTATTCAAGTGGCCACTTTATTTATACCTCGATCTCTCTCTCTCCCCTCCCCCTCCCTTTCTTTCTCCTCTTATAACTTTGCCTCTTCCTCTCTCCCTCTTCTTTATTTTCCACCGTATTCTCTTTCCTTTCTCTTTTTTTTCTCTCTCTTTTTTCCCTGTCCTTTCCCTCTTCCTTCTTCTCTCCCTCCCTCTCATCATGTACTTCTATCTCAACTGTTTTCTCTTTCCCTACGTCTCTCGTCTTCTTTTATTATTTCTCATTCTTTCTCTACCTCTTTCTTCCTTATCTCCATCTCCCCCCCTTCCCCTCCCTTCTTTTTCTCATTATGGCCTTACCTTTTATCTCCCTCTTTTATACTTTTTTTTTCTCTCTCTCTCTCTCTCTATCCTTCCTCGCTTTTACTACCCTCCCTCTTCTCTTATCTCCCCTCCATATCTAACTCTCTCTCTCTTTTATTCTTCGTTTACTTGCATAACAGTTCTGGCTCAAATTTCTCTTACGTTTGCCAACCTGAGGGTTTACTGCATTTGTTTCTTCTCTCTTTCTTCCCCTCTCTCTATCTCTCACTTTTCTTCTCTTTCTCTCTCGCCTTTCCTTCCTTTTCCTTCATCGATCTCTCTTTTGCTTTTACTACCTTCCATAACTCTCTCTCTCTCTCTTTCTCCCTTATGTTTCCCCCTCGTCTTTCTCTCCCTTGTTCTCCCGCTCCGTCTCATTTCCCCACCGCTCTTTCTTTTTTTATATATCTTGCTTCCTTTCTCTCTCTCTTCGTCCACACTTTATCTTTCGAAACTCTCTGTTTCTCTCCCTTTTTCCTCTCTCTCTCTCTCTCTGCTCTTACTGTACTCTCTCTCACTTCCTCTCCTCCTCATCATCAGGTCTGTTGTTTTATAATAGATGAAGGAGAGGAGAGGAGAGGAGAGGGGAGGGATTTGTGTTTTTCTCCTCTAGATTTCCTGCTCCACCGTATTGTCCGTCGGTAAAAACTCGGCCTGTTGAAAACGCCAATTAGACGAGTAAAAAGGGAAAAAGGTAGTGGCGTTGGTTGAAGCTTCATAAATCCTGCAAAAAAAACCTTTAAAAGGGCTTTTACTTTACAGGGAAGATCAACCGAAAAAAAGTGGAATTTTCGGGGCCAAATTCAACCGAAAAAATCCCTCCGAAAAAATGTAAATTTTTGCCAAATTTCATCAAATTCGGACGACCTTTTCAAGAGTTATTGTGAAACAAGTCCGTTGCAATACACTGCACAAATATTTTTTGACGTTAACGCACCCCGACCGCATTTTCGGCATTTTGATTCAGCGTTTTGGAATAAACAGAGAGAGGGAGAAAGAAAGAAAAGAAGAAAGAAAGAGAGAGAGAGAGAGAGGAGGAGGAGGAGGAGGAGGAGGTAATGAAGACTAAAATTTGTAACACTAGGAGGGGAAATTCAGAGCGAGGGAAATTCAGGGAGAGAGAAATTAGTGAAAGGGAAAAACAAAGAGTTGGGAGCGCCACGGGATGTCCTGATATTCAAAAGGGTCCCCAACTTCCCACCCCTAAAGTCATTTACATCAACAACTCGGTTCCTAATATCGGCACCTTCCCCCTATCATAACCCTTAAGACTTCCTAAGTGTGTTTGTAATGCTAACAAATAACTCCTCGTAATATTGACTACTTAGCTACTCCCTTAAATGTTTAATCCAAGAGCCCTTACCTTTATCATTTACCTACCTACCTACCTACCAAAATAATAATAATTATCTTGTCAGTATTTCTATAATATTTCCAGGGACATAATGTTTCCATTACCTAATCCTTAAAATATAATTTATCCAAACGTGTCTTGTTTTTTTTTTATTATTATTATTTGAACAATGGGAATCGAACCCAGGATCTTCTGCAAAGCAAATAAACTAGGCTCTACAGTTGTTTTAATAAAGAATAAGAAAAAAAACTCATACAATTTGATTCGCATTTAGCATTTTTAATTATTTACTCTCATGTTGTGATTGTCATGTAAAATGGTACCTCTTGTAAATTGTTGGATTTATGTGGGATATACAGGAAACATAAAACTCATAAAAGGCTTTGGGATTACGGTAATACCTTCCTCTCCTCTGAAATTTTCTTCAATACCTACTTCCCTACTACCCACATACCTAACTAAATTTTCTTCAAAAACTCTGGACTTCTTTGTCTTTATACCTTCTTTCTCTTCCCAATTCACAGCTGCTTCTTTCGTTTTTTTCATCCGAAAGATGAAACATTATCCCAGGTGTAAAAAATAAAGAAAAGAGAGAGAGAGAGAAAGAGAGGGAATTTTGTTAAAAGAGGAATTTACTTTCGCATTTCCTCGACGGGGAAAAATAATCAAGGTAATAGAGAAAGAGAGAGAGAGAGAAAGAGAGGGAATTTTGTTAAAAGAGGAATTTACTTTCGCATTTCCTCGACGGGGAAAAATAATCAAGGTAAAAATAAAGCGGAAATCGTCCCTCCTCTCTTTTTTCCCTCTTTCCACTTCTTTTTCCCTTTATCTGCTCATTTTCTCTCTACCCCTCTATTTCTCTCAATCCACCCCACCTCTCTCTTCCTCCCTCCTCCCTTCAACTTCAATCTTTTCTCCCCCTACTCCTTTTCAGTCCGTTCTTCCTTTATTATTACTAATAATAAAAGGTATAGTGGACGGACTATTGTATTCGCTTCGGTGTCGTCTGTGTGTCTGTCTGTCTGACCCCATAGAAGGACTTATCCAAACCTGGTCGACCTATATATCAAATTAAAGGTCTTTTTACGAGGAACACGAAAAAGTGCCTTCTTCTTACTACTTCTTCCTCTTCCCTTCCTATTACTTCTTCCTCTTCCTTCTCTTACTCCTTCTCTTCTTCCCCCTTTCCATGTCCTTCTCATCGTTTATTCTCTTCTTCTGCAACTTCTCTCTTCCTCCTCCTCCTTCTTCCCCCTTTTTCTACTTCCTTCTCCTCTTCTTCTCTGCTCCTTCTACTTCTCTTCCTCCTCCTTCTGCTCCTTTTCTTCTTCTACTTCTAATTTTCTTCCTTCTCTTCTTCACGTGTTCACTCCTCTTTCTTCTTTTTCTCCTCCTCCCCCACTCCTTCACTTCTTCCTTTCTTCCTCCCCCTACTCTTCTTATTCACTCCACTTCCTCTATTTCTTCTCCTCCTCTCCTTCATTTCTTGCTCTTCCTCCTCCTTCTCCTCCCCAATGCGGATGTAGCAAAGCTTGCGTGTGACTTGCAGCAAAAGCAGAGCCCCGTGGGGTTATAAACATTATTCATCACACAGTACTACTGAATGTATTCTGATACCTGTAGTGCACAGAAAGCCATTACTAGCAGTTCGGCCGGTTCGGCGGTATTTATTACCTGCCTCGGTGGCGTAGTGGTCAAGACGCTCGCCTGGTAATCAGGAGGGCGTGGGTTCGATCCCAGCCGAGGTATGGAATTCTACGCCGAGCAAGGTCAAAAAATGGATGGGTGACTTAAACATTATATTGGGAATACAGGGAGAACGGGCTCTAGTCTTGATTTTAAATCATTACATGAAAGTAAAATGAGTAGTTCAGTGAACTGTGGAACCCACCCAGGAAAAGGGCTCCTGAGGGACAACCGAAGGCCCAAAAATCAGCAAATTCTCTTTACATGTCGAAAATGTCTGCCAAATTTAACCGCCCTCTCTTGTACATCCTCTCTGGAGGAATTTTCAGGCATTGGTCTTGTCTGACTATAATAGTTTTTTTTTTTTTTTTTTTTTTTTTTTTTTGGTTTTTAATTTTTTTTTTAACGATTGGATAAACTACGGGCTAAAAAATTCCCGGAGGGACGGGCCCAGCTTGTTTTTTCTCTTTTTATTCCCTACTCACTGCGTACTCGATTTGGAAAAACGAGGGAAAAAAACTGGCAAAAACTTTTTTTGAATTATTCAAGTGGCCACTTTATTTATACCTCGATCTCTCTCTGACTCCCCCTCCCTTTCTTTCTCCTCTTATAACTTTGCCTCTTCCTCTCTCCCTCTTCTTTATTTTCCACCGTATCTTCTACCTCTCTCCCCATAAAATATTCACCCTGTAAAAATCC
This sequence comes from Diaphorina citri, assembly GCF_000475195.1. Classification (NCBI taxonomy): domain Eukaryota; kingdom Metazoa; phylum Arthropoda; class Insecta; order Hemiptera; family Psyllidae; genus Diaphorina; species Diaphorina citri. Next base: position 9,891 of record NW_007379919.1, read on the forward strand.
TACCAGCGTTTTCAGTTCTCTCTCTTCCTCTCCTTTCCCTTCTCTTTCTCTCTCGTTTTCCCACCCTCCCGATAGAAGAGAAAAAGGCCAATAAATAAAACAAACAATTTTTTTTTTGCATTTCCTTCGCTTGGCAAATAGATTCTATTGGGAGAATATAAAATATATATTTTTATGTAAACAGGGTGTCTGGGTGTCCCATTGAAAAATTAAAATATGTGCTCTTTTCCCTTTCCTCTCCCTCCCTCTCATCATGTACTTCTACCTCAACTGTTGTCATGTACTTCTCTTCCCCTACGTCTCTCGTCTTCTTTTATTAATTCTCTCCCTTTCTCTATCTCTTTCTTCCTTTCTTCCATATCTCCATCTCCCCCCTTCCCCTCCCTTCTTTTTCTCATTATGGCCTTACCTTTTCTCTAACTGGCAAAAACTTTTTTGAATTATTCAAGTGGCCACTTTATTTATACTTCGATCTCTCTCTCCCCTCCCCCTCCCTTTCTTTCTCCTCTTATAACTTTGCCTCTTCCTCTCTCCCTCTTCTTTATTTTCCACCGTATCTTCTACCTCTCTCCTTTCTCTTTTCTCTCTCTCTTTTCCCTTTCCTCTCCCTCCCTCTCATCATGTACTTATACCTCAACTGTTTTCTCTTCCCCTACGTCTCTCGTCTTCTTTTATTATTTCTCTCCCTTTCTCTACCTCTTTCTTCCTTTCTTCCATATCTCCATCTCCCCCCCCCCTTCCCCTCCCTTCTTTTTCTCATTATGGCCTTACCTTTTCTCTCCCTCTTTTATACTTTTTTTTTTCTCTCTCTCTATCCTTTCCTTTTCTCCTTCTTCTCTTATCTCCCCTCCATATCTAACTCTCTCTCTCTCTCTTATTCTTCGTTTACTTGCATAACAGTTCTGGCTCAAATTTCTCTTACGTTTGCCAACCTGAGGGTTTACTGCATTTGTTTCTTCTCTCTCTCTTCCCCTCTCTCTATCTCTCGCTTTTCTTCTCTTTCTCTCTCGCCTTTCCTTCCTTTTCCTTCATCGATTTCTCTTTTGCTTTTACTACCTTCCATAACTCTCTCTCTCTCTTTCTCCCTTATGTTTCCCTTCGTCTTTCTCTCCCTTGTTCTCCCGCTCCGTCTCATTCCCCCACCGCTCTTTCTTTTTTTTTATCTTGCTTCCTTTCTCTCTCTCTCTTCGTCCACACTTTATCTTTCGAAACTCTCTGTTTCTCTCCCTTTTCCCTCTCTCTCTGCTCTTACTGTACTCTCTCTCACTCCCTCTCCTCCTCATCATGTCTGTTGTTTTATAATAGATGAAGGAGAGGAGAGGGGAGGGAGTTGTGTTTTTCTCCTCTAGATTTCCTGCTCCACCGTATTGTCCGTTCGATGAAAACTCGGCCTGTTGAAAACGCCAATTAGACGAGTAAAAAGGGAAAAAGGTAGTGGCGTTGGTTGAACCTTCATAATCAAATCCTGCAATAAAACCCTTTAAAAGGGCTTTGTTTTAGGAATAAGGGTCTTTACAGGGAAGATCAACCGAAAAAATGTGGAATTTTCGGGGCCAAATTCAACCGAAAAAATGTAAATTTTTGCCAAATTTCATCAAATTCGGACGACCTTTTCAAGAGTTATTGTGAAACAAGTCCGTTGCAATACACTGCACAAATATTTTTTGACGTTAACGCACCCCGACCGCATTTTCGGCATTTTGATTCAGCGTTTTGGAATAAAAAAGCGGAAAAAGAGATGAGGTACAGTACAGGAAAAAAAGTAAAACGATACTTTATTTAAATAACTTCATTAGTACTTGAATCTTGATGAATTTTGTTTTTATTTTTTTCCCCAGTGCTTTATAGCGTGCTCTTTTTTTCGTAATTTTCTCACGGTTGAATAAAATGGAGAAAGAAGAGAGTTGAGAGTTTTTCGCGACGTGATGTCTGAAGAGTTACCTAGTAAAGCGATACTTTATTTAAATAACTTCATTAGTACTTGAATCTTGATGAATTTTGTTTTTATTTTTTTCTCCAGTGTTTTATGGCGTGCTCTTTTTTTTCGTAATTTTCTCACGGTTGAATAAAATGGAGAAAAAAGAGAGTTGAGAGTTTTTCGCGACGTGATGTCTGAAGAGTTACCTTATTTGTTTATTCTTTTTAGGGGATTTTTTTTTACGTCACCGCCCAGTGCTTTATGGCGTGCTCTTTTTTTTTCGTAATTTTCTCACGGTTGAATAAAATGGAGAAAGAAGAGAGTTGAGAGTTTTTCGCGACGTGATGTCTGAAGAGTTACCTTATTTGTTTATTCTTTTTAGGGGATTTTTTTTTACGTCACCGTATATTATTACTGCTAAGGTCTTTAGTGACGGGGGTTTTATCCAACATGTGGTGACACCTGCTAATCTGCTGATATTAACCTCACCCTACCCGAGTTTGGCCGAGAAAAGCCAGAAGCGCGCGATTTACGTCACCGTATATTATAACTGCTAAGGTCTTTAGTGACGGGGGCTTTATCCAACATGTGGTGACACCTGCTAATCTGCTGATATTAACCTCACCCTACCCGAGTTTGGCCGAGAAAAGCCAGAAGCGCGCGATTGCCCGATGGTTACCCATCCGGATACTAAACTTGCGCAACGTTGCTTAACTTTAGTGATCTATTGGAAACTGGCGCATTCAACGTGCTATCCTGCTGACTTATTATTTTGCCTCTTTTATACTCAGGCCGGGGGACACAAAGTTAGTTTAAACTCGGTTTAAGTTTAACTCTCGGATTAAACAATCTGATTGTTCGATAAAATTAAAAAAAAAAAAAAAAAAAAAAAACCAAACACGTCGAAGTGATCTATTGGAAACTGGCGCATTCAACGTGCTATCCCGCTGGCCTATCAGTTATTAATTTGCCTCTTTACTCAAAGTTCACCAGAGCCCTATTTCGTGAATGACTTTGGTTGTGTTACTCTGACAAGTATATAATTACAAATCTCAATCTGCTCCCACACCTCCCCCCTGTCATGGCTGTCAGTTGTTACTAATAATATCCCTTGCTGTGAAGTTGAAAATTCCGCCTCTCTCCTCCTCTGTTATGTTCCCCCTCCAACGATGTGTTTCCCCTCCACTGTTATGTATGTTAGTTACGAATCTCCCCCTCCAACTCCCTCCCACCTCCCCTACACCCCCTCTACACCACCAATCATGTGTTAGTTACTTGGACCACCTCCCGACTTTTCCTAATTGAAATCTCACTCAACAAGTCAGCATGGAAGGGAGAGAATATTGTAAAAGAGGGGGGATTTAAACGGAGGGGAAATCTCAGGGGAAATACAATGGAGGGGAAAATAATTGAATGAACGAAGTGAGGTCACAGTTTTGTCTCGATGATTTTGCGCCATGGAAGGGAGAGAATATTGTAAAAGAGGGGGGATTTAAATGGAGGGGAAATCTCAGGGGAAATACAATGGAGGGGAAAATAATTGAATGAACGAAGTGAGGTCACAGTTTTGTCTCGATGATTTTGCGTTTGGTTTGTCTCTTTGTTTCGCGATAACTGAATGGTTGTCCGATTTTGATGAACTTTGGCACACTCGGGGGATTTAAACGGAGGGGAAATCTCAGGGGAAATCCAATGGAGGGGAAAAAAATTGAATGAACGAAGTGAGGTCACGGTTTTGTCTCGATGATTTTGCGTTTGGTTTGTCTCTTTGTTTCGCGATAACTGAATGGTTGTCCGATTTTGATGAACTTTGGCACACTTGTTTACAAAGCAGTGTTCGAGAGAGAGAGAGAGAGAGAGAGAAAAAGAGAAAAGGACAGAAGAGAGAGAGAGAAAAATAAAGGTAGAAGAGAAAAGAGAGAGAGAGAGAAAGAGGTACATTTTATCTTGAGAGGGAGAGAGAAATGGAGAAGAAAAGAGAGAGGGAGAAAGAAAGAAAAGAAGAAAGAGAGAGGAGGTAATGAAGACTAAAATTTGTAACACTAGGAGGGGAAATCCAGAGCGAGGGAAATTCAGGGAGAGAGAAATTAGTGAAAGGGAAAAACAAAAGAGTTAGGAGCGCCACGGGATGTCCTGATATTCAAAAGAGAGAAAAATAAAGATAGAAGAGAAAAGAGAGAGAGAGAGAGAAAAAGGTACGTTTTATCTTTAGAGGGAGAGAGAAATGGAGAAGAAGAGAGAGACAGAGAGAGAAAGAAAGGAAGAAAGAGAGAGGGAGAGAGAGGAGGTAATGAAGACTAAAATTTGTAAAACTAGGAGGGGAAATTCAGAGCGAGGGAAATTCAGGGAGAGAGAAATTAGTGAAAGGGAAAAACAAAAGAGTTAGGAGCGCCACGGGATGTCCTGATATTCAAAAGGGTCCCCAACTTGCCACCCCTAAAGTCATTTACATCAACAACTCGGTTCCTAATATCGGCACCTTCCCCCTATCATAACCCTTAAGACTTCCTAAGTAACACACTTATGTAATGCTAACAAATAACTCCTCGTAATATTGACTACCTGCCTCGGTGGTGTAGTGGTCAAGGCGCTACCTGCCTCGGTGGTGTAGTGGTCAAGGCGCTCGCCTGGTAAACAGGAGGGCGTTAATTCAAAAGGGGAGTGAGGGACATAGAGAAAGGGAGGGAGAGAGAGAGAAGGAAAGATCAAGTTGTATTTTCCCTTTAATTAAGGAAACTCCGATGTAATACAAAACCCCACAAATACCTCTATAGTCTATCTCTTACAAGTGCATACCAAGATGTGGGCATTTCTCTCTCTTTCTTCCTCTATAACCCTCTTTCTCTCTCTCTCTCTCTCTCCCTCTTTCTCTTTGTCTCAAAACCACTTGCCCATCTATTCCTCTCAAGTTCCTTTGCCTCGGTTCTCTTCCTGTTTCCCTTTTGCTCTCTCTCTCTCTTCTTCTTCCCTTTCTATTTCTCTCTTTCTCAATCTCCTTTGTCTGTCTTTCTCTCTCTCTCTCTCTTCCTTCCTTTCTCTCAAACTCCATTGCCTTTATCTTCTCTCTCTTTCCCTGCTTCTCTATCTTCATCTCCCTCTTGTTGCTCTCTCTCTCTCTCTACCCCTCTATCTTGATCTCCCTCTTATTGTTGCTCTCTCTCTCTCTCTCTCTCTCTCTCTCTCTCTCTCTCTCATCAAACCTCAAACCATTATTATTAGTAGTAGTGAGATCTTGATGTATGTACTGCTCTCTAAACTCTTTATGACTGTGTTACGAAATGTATAGGTTTTAGCTATGTACGTACCTATGTACAAGCATACATATTACATAAGTAGGTATGTTACGGGAATCATGTAACTATCTATGTACTTCAAGTATATATAGGTACATGGGTATGTTACAGGATCTCATCGTTTGGTCAATTTAATTTCCTCCCTCCCCTCTCCCCTTTTCCTCCTTTGTACATCGTGTGTAATACTCGAACTTGTTTGACATTGTGTAGAAGCTATTTGAGTATATTTACAATAACCGGGTGTTTCAGAAGTTCTACATAAGAACACCCTGTATACATAGGTATGTTAGAGGATTTCATCGTTTGGTCAATTTAATTTCCTCCCTCCCCCCCTTCCTCCTTTGTATATCGTGTGTACTCGAACTTGTTAGACATCGTGTAGATTTGTAGAAGCTGTTTGAGTAGCTACCAACATTCCTGATATCCTATAGTCTCCTAACATCTTACATTCCTCTCATTCCAATCCGGAATCCACCATCTTTGTTTTCAAGACAAATTCAGGCAGCCATTCTCAACTTTTTGGCCGCAGACTCCATTTGGCCACAGGCTCCTATTTTGTGTTCCAGACTTCACCAGGAGGAGTTCAAAAATCTACGGGCATTTCGAAAAGGGCCTCTCTTGGGCCGGCCACTCACTATCAGGTACACCTGATCAGGTCCGGCTGTCAAGTCTACCTGATAGTGTGTGTGCTCATCAGGTATCAGTTAGACCGGACAGGCAGAACTGTTCAGCAGTAACTGTCAGGTCTACCTGATAATGAGTAGCCGGCCTTAATATTGAAAGTTCCAGTCCACTCGATCACTATTATTATTTTAATACCAGCTCCGATGACATAGTGTCTTAGTGTTTCTGCTGCCAATGGTCGCACAGAATAACTTCAAGGCCTAGGGCCACACTTTGAGAATGGCTGCCTGAGGTCCAAACCGCAAACACTTGATTGCTTTAATCCGAGGAATTTCTCAAAATGAAAATGATAAAATATCTCTGATTTTCCCCAAGAAATATTCCGCTGAGGAATTCCTTACCTATGCGGATAAGTATTAGAGAATATTAGACCTGACTTATTACTAGACTACAAGCCAGTGTAGGCATTCCAGCTAGTGGCCTTGTGTAAACCGGTAGATCACTCGTGTCCGGTAAGTAGGGTACTTACTGGGAGGATACCAGCCTGAAATTTCCCTTTGCTAAAGAAATAGCAAGGGTTGAGTAGGAAGGGCATCCACTCGTAAATTTTTGTAGCCAAAACCAAATGTCAGCCCAAAGCAATCACCCTAGAGCTGATTGAGAGGCTGACGAAAAACGACCTCGTCTGAACACGGGAACAGGCGAAAAAGAAGAGGAAGGAGAAGAAGAACTCGTGTCTGGTAATAGCCCAGTTCAGTTTGACAAAACGTACCTCTGTACAGCTATTAATTCAATTGAAAATATTGAAATTGTCCAACTAACTGGAATTTAATGTGTACGCCAATGGGTGTTTACACAAGGCCTGGATTACTTTGTTATTGTTGTTGTTGTTAACGTTGTTTGTTCCACAATTCTCTTTTCATGTTTGTTCTTCTCTTTCCTTTTTGGCTAGCTCCTCCTTTGATCTATCTCTGCTTTGATCTTCCTGTCTTCCTCGCATTTTGTTCTTCATACTTGGTGCTTCTTTGTACTTCATATTGATTCTGTCATCTCCCGTGCTCCTCTTTGTATTGATTTTACTCTTCATTCCTATACATAATGTTCGCTTATTCTTTCCACGTGCCTGTAAACAGTGTAATCGTCTTTCTTGTATTTTCTTTGTGCGACGTTGATTTTTTTTTTTTTTTTTCCTAAGACAACAATATAGCGTAGAAGACTCAAATCATGCAGCTTGCCTTGATAAGAGGTTTAACTACATCTATACAGGGTACATATAGGTACTAGATATTGTTATTGTTATTATTATGTATTATTACTTTAGTAGAAATAAAAAACCGGGGTAAAAGAAGAAAAGGAGATGGGTTTTATCCGGGGTCGCATTATTCGTTGGGTCGAACAGATTACACTCGGGTGTGAAAATTGCGGTGCTGGTGAGTTGCGTCCCACTGTATGAATAGCGACCCTAGTTAGAAAATATTAGGTACAAATTGTGTCCTGGAAGGTACGAATTGCGTCCCGTGTTGAAATAAATGAGGTACAAATTTTGAAAAGTACTTGCACATTTACAACTGAATATTATGTAGGCAAGGGTTAGGTAGCCCACTTCTGTGGCTGAGTGGTTGAGAGCACTGACTCTCAACCTGCAGGTGCTGGGTGCGAATCCCGGCGAGGGCGGAAATTTTCTGACCCATCTTTTCCGTCTTCTTGGATAAACATGGATGTAAAAGAATGTGTCTTGAATGCGAAAGCGGTTCCAAGGTACAATCTAAAACTTAAAAAAGGTAACGTGCAAAATGAGCTTACACAAAACAAGGAACTAAAGTTCAGATTGGGGACGCAATTTATTGGTTCCTAGGGATGCAATTCGTGTATCACCTTTCTAAAAAAAAGAATCGCCTGGGTTGCAATTCGTTCACATCCGAAGATCGTATGCCGCAGCATGAATCCAATTACCTTTTGTTTGTAATCTGGGTGGAAATGGGAGGGGAGGGCGGGCAAAATAAGCTTACACAAAACAAGGAACTAAAGTTCAGATTGGGTTTTATTGGTTCCTAGGGATGCAATTCGTGTATCACCTTTCTAAAAAAAAGAATCGCCTGGGTCGCAATTCGTTCACATCCGAAGATCGTATGCCGCAGCATGAATCCAATTACCTTTTGTTTGTAATCTGGGTGGAAATGGGAGGGGAGGGATTCTTTGTGTCTTGAGTTTGTTTACAAAAAAAGTTCGGAACGACATTTTCATTATTATTATTATTATTATTTTTGCATGATAAGGAAACTTATGACGTAGGTAAATCACGGAGAAAATCTGCATACGGGGTGTTTATCTTGTAGTATGTCCTTCGTTTATCCCGTAGTATGTCGTTACAATTTTGTTTAATACATCATAATATAAACATAGGTACTGAATGAAAAATTAAGTTGAAGTTGATAAAATCCGATTTTTGTAGCATAAGGTATGCCTTTTAGTTTTGGCGACCTAGACTTTGGACAGTCCGTCAGTAAATTTTATTGATTGTTTCTCTCTTTGTCTCTTAGTGTGTGTTTAATACAGAGTGTTTCAAAAGTCCGGGGACCCTTAAATATTTTTTGAATGGCTAAAGATGGGAACCTGAAATTTGGCATATAGTGATCATATTCCACTCTGCTATGAGATAACACGTGAAAAAAGACGTTTTAGAGTACTTTTTAGAGTCCCGCTTAAGTGACGGCTAACGGCTGTCGGCTGTTCCGTCAACACAAGAGGACCAGAAATATTTGGATTTCGAATTTATTAATTTTTCGAAGTTGAACATCAAACCCGGGACTTTGTATAATTCCACCATTGGCTGAATTGGGGTTATTCGTATGTTTAATGTTCATCTTGCCCAAATAGGAGTCTCTTTAGGTCCCGGGTTCGAATCCCACCATCGACAAAAATTTGTACTCGTTTTTCGATTGCAAATATTTCAACGGGTTACTTTCTGGTGTTCAAAGTAACCCTTGATAAAGTCCGATTTTTGTAGCATGAGGTATGCTTTTTAGTTTTGGCGACCTAGACTTTGGACAGTCCGTCGATAAATTTTATTGATTGTTTCTCTCTTTGTCTCTTAGTGTGTGTTTAATATAGGTATCCTATAGTTCGTCCTTGATCAACTCACTGGCATATTCCAAGGACATCTCATAGCCCATACTATGCCCTTTTTATTTAAATCAGTTGTTTTTTCGATTATTTAACTAGCAATATGTGTTCAGACTGTCCAGTTCTGGGTCATCTTGTAGCATGTCCCTAGTTCCATCCTGTAGTATGTCCCTAGTAGCTTACCGATGTAAGAGTTCAATCTTCTCCAATATACCGATCAGATTGCGTGAAACCAGTGCCTATTGTGGGTGATTGAGAGGGTGGAAAGTTCCTTGATCAACTCACTGGCATATTCCAAGGACATCTATGCCCTTTTTATTTAAATCAGATGTTTTTTCATTTATTTAACTAGCAATATGTGTTCAGACTGTCCAGTTCTGGGTCATCTTGTAGCATGTCCCTAGTTCCATCCTGTAGTATGTCCCTAGTTCCATCCTGTAGCATGTCCTTGATCGTTGAAACAATACCGACATTTATCCTTCAACTCCTTTTGAAGTGCTCTTCAAAACACTGGGTAAGATTCTCTCTCTCTCTCTCTCTCTCTCTCTCTCTCTGCTGAGGTCTTTCTTTTCTGATGTCTTTATTTTCTTCTTAGAAAAAAATATTGAAGAGCAAAATCGATAGGAAAGAATAATGGATAATTGAAAGAGCAAAAGGAGGAGGGAGAGAAAAAAGATAAATCGAAGAAAAGATAAAGATACGGTGATAAAAGAGAGAAAGGACGGGGTTAAGGAAGAGCGAGAGATAGAAGTATAAGAAGGAGGAGGAGAAAGGGATAGACCAAGGGAGAGGAGGAGAAAGAGAAGTAGGTACCTATGTACGGAGACAAAAAGGAGAGAGAACGAGAAATAGGAAGAGTAGGAGATAAATCGAAGAAAAGATAAAGATACGGTGATAAAAGGGAGAAAGGACGGGGTTAAGGAAGAGCGAGAGATAGAAGTATAAGAAGGAGGAGGAGGAGGAGGAGGAGGAGGAGGAGAAAGAGATAGACCAAGGGAGAGGAGGAGAAAGAGAAGTAGGTACCTATGTACGGAGACAAAAAGGAGAGAGAACGAGAAATAGGAAGAGTAGGGGAGGAGAGGGAAAGAGAGAGAGAGAGAGAGAGAGAGAGAGAGAGAGAGAAAGGGGAGGTGGCCCCAATTTGCGACAAAACCTTTTTTTTTGTCTATGTGGTAAGAAAATGTTCTCAAAGGCCGAGAATATAATAGAAGAGAAATTTTCTCTTAACCCAGATTTGGGCTTAAGAAAGAAAGAAAGAAAGAAAGGGGAGGTGGCCCCAATTTGCGACAAAACCTTTTTTTTTTGTCTATGTGGTAAGAAAATGTTCTCAAAGGCCGAGAATATAATAGAAGAGAAATTTTCTCTTAACCCAGATTTGGGCTTTTCTTTCACAATTTTTCTCCCTCCTCTTCTCACATCTTTCTATTTTTTCTCTCCTCCTCTCAAAATTTCCCTTTTTTCCCTCTCCTTTCATCACATTTTCCCCATTTTTCCCTCCTTTCTTCACATTCTCCCTTTCATTCCCTCCTCTCCTCACATTTCCCCTCATATCTCTCCCCTCCTTTCATCGTATTTTTTTCCTCGTATTTCCCCCGTCCACTTCTTCCCTTTTCTTCGGGTTTTGTCATTAAAGATTTCGTCCCATTATCCCGTCATAAAATTGAACCGAATTAGAGAGGAGAGGGAAGGAGGGGGAGAAGGGAGAGGAGAAGACAGGAAGGGAGAAGAGGTCGGGAGAGGTTAAGAGGGGGAGAACAAGGAGGAAGAGAGGATTGGAAGAGGTCATGGTGGACAGGAAATATGGTGTGTTCAATATTTTCGCCGATTTGGTGGAAGATCTCACTAAGAATACTGATGCCATTAAAGCCTTAAAAAATCTCTTTTAGGCTAAAAACTGACTGGAACAGAGAGAGCATCAAACAAGTAGAGTGAAGCGACAAATTCAAACCGCATGGAACAGAAAGAAAGCTCTGTGCTCTTTGCTCTCATCTGTTTTTAGCCTTAGACTGCTGGGATAAAGAGACTTTTCGGTCCTTTTGGAGGTCTCACTAAGAAATGAGAATACTGATGCCATTAAATCCTTAAAAAATCTCTTTTAGGCTTAATACTGACTGGAGCAGAGAGAGCATCAAACAAGTAGAGTGAAGCGACAAATTCAAACCGCATAGAACAGAAAGAAAGCTCTGTGCTCTTTGCTCTCATCTGTTTTTAGCCTTAGACTGCTGGGATAAAGAGACTTTTCGGTCCTTTTGGAGCAGGATAAAGAAGGTATATTCTATTCTATTCTAATCTACATGTCCGTCCCCTCTTTTTATAACAAAATCTAAATCTAAACTTGGAAGTTTTACTTTCAATTCTTCTTAAAATAATTTTCTTCTTTTTTGCGAAGGAAAATTTTAAACAGTTTTTTATTATTTTATTATTTCTCCATCTTGCTTTTTTATATGTAGCCGCTCTCCAAAATTGTTCATTCTTCCAGAAAAAAACCTTCTCTTTCTCTCTCCCTCTCTCTCGGCATTACAAGCTAGACATACGAATCTCACAAATAAAGGAGCTTACCAGCTTACCGATGTAACAGTTCAATCTTCTCCAATATACCGATCAGATTGCGTGAAACCAGTGCCTATTGTGGGTGATTGAGAGGGTGGGATTGAGTAGGGAAGAGGGGATTATTTGAGGGAGTAAAGGGTGATAGGGGAGGGAAGGAGAAATCCATCTTTGGATTTGTCTGCCAAGATTTGTGGGGAGACCATTTTAGGTGTGGGAAGAAAAGAGAGCCAGAGTGAAAAAAATCCAATGAAGTAATTCGGTGTAACCCTGTGCCTATTGTGGTTCTAGGGATGGATTGATTGAGAAGGGGGAGGAGATGATTGAGAAATTCACCTTTGTGACTTTTGAGGGAGGGATTTGCCAAGCTTGTGGGATGTGGGGATAGAAATGAGGTAACCATTTTAGGTGTTAACCATTTTCGGAACGGTTGGCTTTCTCCTATCCTGTCTTTCCTTTCCCCTTCGATTTCGGGAAGATAAGACTTTTGCAGTTACAGTTCCCTCTATCAAACCTCTTAAGAAGAAGAAGAAGACGAAGAAGAAGAAGAAGAAGAAGAAAACTTTGTATTAGGTAAACGCATCTTGTAGAAACTTAGACCTCACTTCACTCGGTGAACAATTTGGAAGAAATTTCCCCCGAATGGTCATTTTTTTTTTTTTTTTTTTTTTTTTCAAAAGCTCGGTAAAGGGTGATAAGGGAGGGGAGGGAAGGAGAAATCCATCTTTGTGACTTTGGATTTGTCTGCCAAGATTTGTGGGGAGACCATTTTAGGTGTGGGAAGAAAATAGAGCCAGAGTGAAAAAAATCCAATGAAGTAATTTGGTGTAACCCAGTGCCTATTGTGGTTCTAGGGATGGGTTGATTGAGAAGGGGGAGGAGATGATTGAGAAATGGAGGGAAAAATTCGCCTTTGTGACTTTTGAGGGAGGGATTTATCTGTCAAGATTTGTGAGATGTGGGGGAGAGAAACGAGGTAACCATTTAATTTGTTAACCGTTCTCGGAACGGCTGGCTTTCTCCTATCCTGTCTTTCCTTTCTCCTTCGATTTCGGGACGATAAGACTTTTGCAGTTACAGTTCCCTCTTTCAAACCTCTTAAGAAGAAGAAAAAGAGGAGGAGGAGGAGGAGGAGGAAGAAGAAGAAGAAGAAGAAGAAGAAGAAGAAGAAAACTTTGTAGGTAAACGCATCTCTTTAGAAACTTAGACCTCACTTCGCTCGGTCAACAATTTAGAAGAAATTTCCCCCGAATGGTCATTTTTTTTCGAAAGCTCTCTTGCTTGATGTTTGCAAAACGTTCGTGCCAAGTTTCAAGTTGTTTTTAATAAGACATTACGAGTACAACTTTTTTTCTCCTCTCCCATTCCACCCTCCTTTAGTGGTGGGTAATTTATCATATGAAAGTTCCCCTTCCCTTCTACCACCCACCTTTTCTCCCTCTTACACGCCGTCTATCTCTCTCTCTTTTCTCCTTTTTTATTAGTCCGTCCTTCCTTTATTCTCTTCTCTTTTACCCTCCAATTTCTCCCTTCTCACTCTCTGTCTCTCTCTTTCCCTCCACCTCTCCAATTTCTCCCTTCTTACGCCCTCTCTCTCCTTTTCCCCCGTCTTCCCCACCCTCTCTTACTCTCCCTCTTGGCAATGTCCCGAACATTTCATTTTAATGTCACCTAGATTACCCCCCCCCTCCTCCCCTCCCATAGTGACCCTTTATAGGATTAGGAGGGTAACGACTCTCCCGCCTGAAATGGGTACTTCCTCATACTCGAATAGAATAGAATTAGGATAGAATAGAATGGGATAGAATATAATAATATACCTTGTTTATTCTGCTCAAATGAGACTGAAAAGTCCCTTTACTCCTGAATCCTAGACAAAGATAGAATAAATTTCGCAAATGGGACTAAAAAGACCTAAAAAACAACCCCGACCCAAAGTCTCCCTTAAAGGGGATGTAGCTAAAAGACCCTTTCCCCCAGAAATTCAGTCCAGTACCTACATTCATTTAGAAATTATGACCTCACTCGTAGTAGTTGTTGAAAGGGTTTCGTTATGATCAAATTATTATTGAATTTCTCAGGCCAGCCACTCTTTATCAGGTAGTGAGTGGCTGGTTTAGGCTACTATCAGGTAGACCTGATTCCTGGCCTTACAATCAGATCATCCGTGTGATTGTAAAACTGAGCGATTTACGATTCATCATTAAATCTGATCATACAAAAAATCAAAGAATGTGTATCAGCCCCACCAAACGGGGGAGTAAATTTGGATTGATTAAACATTTAGGGGGGAAAATAAAATAAAATCCCAGAGCTATGTGCTATACATTTAATGGCTTCCTATTAATGTGTTTACATTTTCCCCCCTCTCCTCTTTCCCATTTCCTTCCCTCTCCTATTTCATCATTTTTCTTTCCTCCTTATCTTCCATCTCGACACAAACTCCATACACAGTTCTTATAAAATCCCAGAGCTATGTGCTATACATTTAATGGCTTCCTATTAATGTGTTTACATTTTCCCCCCTCTCCTCTCTCTTCTTTCCCATTTCCTTCCCTCTCCTATTTCATCATTTTTCTTTCCTCCTTATCTTCCATCTCGACACAAACTCCATACACAGTTCTTAATTTCTTTCCTTTAATAAATATTTTTTATTTATTTCCTTCTTCCCCTCGTACAGGGTAAACTCGGAGAAAAAAAAAATCAAACCATAGTGCGTCTGCCTTGTAAGCGCTAGGCCGCGGGTTCGATTCCCGCCCGGGGCGGATTTTATCCTGCTGGGATAATGTTCTTTCTTGTTTCACTCCATCCCTCTCTTGATGCTCTCTCTCTCCATCTCTCTTTCACTTTCGCTCTATTTCCCCCCCCTCTCTCTCTCTCCCTCCCTCTCTTTCTCGTATCTTTTCCTATTACCCTTTTTCGCATTTTCTCTTGTTGTTGTCCCCCCCCCCTCATTTTGCTTCCCATAATAGCTTAGGTTTAGTGACTCCTTGGTGTAGGCATCTACTGTATAAAATCTTCTTCCTCCTCCTCCTCCTCCTTCTTTCTCTTCTTCTCCTCCTCGTTCTTATTCTCCTTCTTCCTCCTCCTCCTCGTCCTTTTCTTCTCCTCTTCTTCTTCCTCTTCCTCTTATTTCTCCTCCTTCTCCTCTTCCTCCTTCTGGTTCTTCTTCTTTCTCTTCTTCTCCTCCTCGTTCTTATTCTCCTTCTTCCTCCTCTTCCTCGTCTTTTTCTTCTCCTCTTCTTCTTCTTCTTTCTCTTCTTCCTCTTATTTCTCCTCCTTCTCCTCTTCCTCCTTCTGGTTCTTCTTCTTTATCTTCTTCTCCTCCTCGTTCTTATTCTCCTTCTTCCTCCTCCTCGTTTTTTTCTTCTCCTCTTCTTCTTTCTCTTATTTCTCCTCCTTCTCCTCTTCCTTATTCTTTTTCTTCTTCTCCTTCGCCTTCTTCTCCTCTTCTTCCTTTCCCTCCTTGTCTTCCTCCTTCTCCTCCTCCTCTCCTTCTCCTTCTCCCCCACCTCGTCTTTATTCAGAAATATAGAACGCCAAGCTCCAAATATGAATTCTCCCAACATGCTCGAACATATTTTCTATCTGATGTAATCTCATTTATTTCGCAATGCTAGAAATGCAGAACAACCCATATTAAAGGGTACCCGCAGAACGAGTCTTTCAAGATGAAGCATATTCAGGCGGAGCATCCGGAAACAATTCAGGCGAAAATCCGGAAAGGTTGAAGAACGAGGTTGAATAATTCATCCTCCTCCTCCTCCTTCTTCCCCTTTCTCGTTCTCTTCTTCTCCACCTCTTTTTTTTCCTTCTCGTCATCATCTTCTTCTTCTTCCTCCTTCTGGTTCTTCTTCTCCTCCTCCTCGTCTCTTTCTTCTCCTCTTTCTTCTTCTTCTTCCTCCTTCTGGTTCTTCTTCTCCTCCTCCTCGTCTCTTTCTTCTCCTCTTTCTTCTTCTTCTTCTTTCTCTTCTTCCTCTTCCTCTTATTTCTCCTCCTTCTCCTCTTCCTCCTTCTGGTTCTTCTTCTTTCTCTTTTTCTCCTCCTCGTTCTTATTCTCCTTCTTTCTCCTCCTCGTTTTTTTCTTCTCCTCTTCTTCTTCTTCCTCCTCTTATTTCTCCTCTTCCTCCTTCTTGTTCTTCTTCTTTATCTTCTTCTCCTCCTCGTTCTTATTCTCCTTCTTCCTCCTCCTCGTTTTTTTCTTCTCCTCTTCTCCTCTTCTTCTTTCTCTTCTTCCTCTTCCTCTTATTTCTCCTGCTTCTCCTCTTCCTTATTCTTTTTCTTCTTCTCCTTCGCCTTCTTCTCCTCTTCTTCCTTTCCCTCCTTGTCTTCCTCCTTCTCCTCCTCCTCTTCTTCTTCCTTCTCCCCCACCTCGTCTTTATTCAGAAATATGGAACGCCAAGCTCCAAATATGAATTCTCCCAACATGCTCGAACATATTTTCTAACTGATGTAATCTCATTTATTTCGCAATGCTAGAAATGCAGAACAACCCATATAAAAGGGTACCCGCAGAACGAGTTTTTCAAGATGAAGCATATTCAGGCGGAGCATCCGGAAACAATTCAGGCGAAAATCCGGAAAGGTTGAAGAACGAGGTTGAATAATCCAGAAAGATTTCCAAGCTGATCATTGACCCTGCACTCCTGCACCTTCAATTTAGGTGACCTTGAGTCAACCAATGAGCATCAAGTCTTCTCGATGAACTGCCTCAAAAACAAATTATTTTGAAATTTAAATTTTTTCTACTAAACGGTTGATTGTGACTGTCCACCAAACTAAACGTTTAGCTCTTGAGATCCACCACCTCCTCGAGCTGGTTGATTCGATTGGTGACACACTTTTTTTGTGTGGTGACGCACTTTTTTGTTTATTTTCAAGTTTTCAACGAGTTTTATAAAAATATAAAGCTATAACATTTAGGTTGGGCTAGTAAAAGATCCAAATTTTTTGAAATGATAAAAATTGAGTTTTTTTTATCCACCAATCCACCAGTGTTACATCAACCGGTGGACTCTAGCCGGTGCACCGGTTGTGAATCTTATTTTGAAAAAAAAACTTTTGGATTGTTTCTGAAATTTATCTCGAATCTTCTGAATGCTTCGTTCTGCGCGGTCTCAACAATTTTCATCTTACGGCTTCTTTGTGCTTCAGTTTAGGTGACCTTGAGTCAACCAATGAGCATCAAGTCTTCTCGATGAACTGCCTCAAAAACAAATTATTTTGTTCTTGAATTTTTTTCCTGAAACATTCCAAAAGTTTTTTTTGAAAATAAGACTCACAGCCGGTGCACCGGTTGATCAACCAATCCACCAAATGACAAAATAAAAGGGTATTTCCTGAAACATTGTTTCTGAAATTTATCTCGAATCTTCTGAATGCTTCGTTCTGCGCGGTCTCAACAATTTTCATCTTACGGCTTCTTTGTGCTTCATCTTGAACGCCTCGTTCTGCGGGCACCCTTACTTGGGGATGACGCCATTTTGAATCGTCTCATTTCCGCTCAGAGCGTATTGTTTTTCAATTTTTCTTTATTATTATTATTTTTTTTTTTACATATTCTTTTTTTAATACGTTCGCTATTTCTTTGTCTCCCTTTTTTCTTGTTATTTATTTATGCTTATTTTATTCATATTTTACTCTGCTGTGAAAAAAGACGTTTTAGAGTACTTTTAGAGTCATACTTCCCGCTTAAGTGACGGCTAACGGCTGTCGGCTGTTCCGTCAACACAAGAGGACCAGAAATATTTGGATTTGGAATTTATTTATTTTTCGAAGTTGAACGTCAAACCCGGGACTTTGTATAATTCCACCATTGGCTGAATTGGGGTTATTCGTATGTTTAATGTTTATAGGAGTCTCTTTACCCCAGTAGTGTAAACAAAATATGTTTCTAAAGGACAGTACCTACTAGAAAAATACTTTAGTAATAGAGAAAATAATAAGATTGAATACGTAGGTATGTATAAAGGTAAAAGTCAATATTAAAAAATATCTCGAGTCTTATTAAAAGCATTTCAAGCGGATACATATTGAGATAGAGATCAGAAAATTGAATAAAACTGTCTCCTCCCTCTCCCCTTCTCTTCCTCTGACCTCTCCCTTTTATCCTGCTTTCCTCCTGTTTTCTCCTCCTCCTTCCCTTCCTATTCCCTCGTTCTCTTCTTCCTCTGCTCCTCCTTTTCCTTCTTGCTCTCCTCCTCCTCTCTGTCTCTCTTTCTTCTTCCGTTCCTCTTCCCTCTCCTCCTTCCTCTTCTTCTCTTTCGCTTTACTCTACCCCTTCTTCCCCTTTTCTTCTCTTTCTTCTTCCCTCTCCTCATTCTCTTCCTCTTACTTCTCCTTTCCCCTCAATCTATTTCCTCCTACCCTTTCCCTTATTCACCATTCCCTCTCCTTCCTTCTACTATATCCCTGGAGGGCATTAGGATTGTGATCCTATACAGATATTATCGACATACTATACAGATATTAGATCGTTAACAGAAACAGAAACCATTGTATTAATTTAGTAACTTTAGTCAATACTTCAATAGTGATTTTATCCTTCAGGGCTGCGTTCCAGAAACAATCTTTGCTATTTTGCAAAAGGGAGATTCCTAAAGAAAAATGAAAAAAAAAGACCATTTCTCGAGAAACCCAGACCTACGTATTACGTAGTGCTGTAGTAGTCCTGACTCGGTGGTGTAGTGGTAGAGGTGTTCGCCTAAGAAGGGAGGTTGTGGGTTCAATCCCACCCGAGTTATGAACTTTTGACCCCTTTGGTCCAAAAAATTATCCTCTGCTGGAGGTTTCGGGCTCAACTTTCTCATTATCAATGCTTTTAACGTACATGGTAACCTCCCGTGGCATCACCTCTCATCAAAGATGGAAAATAAATACCTAGATGAAATAAAATAATAAATAACACAACTTTCTTGACACGCCTATTCATCAAGAGACGGATTTTGAACGAAAGACGTACCGAAAAGTTTGCTCCCTATCTCACCTTGTCCTTCTATTCCTCCTGCTTTTCTCTTTCTTCTTCCCTCTCCTCATTCTCTTCCTCTTACTTCTCCTTCTCCGTCAATCTATTTCCTCCTACCCTTTCCCTTATTCACCATTCCCTCTCCTTCCTTCTACTATATCCCTGGAGGGCATTAGGATTGTGATCCTCCTCTCTCTCCCTCCCCCCCTCTCTCTCTCCATTTCTGTCCTTCCCTCTCTCTTTCTATTTCTCTCTCTGTCTCTCCCCCTCCCCCTCTCTGTACGTAATATGATTGCGTATAATAGCATTACAATTAATAAGACATTACCGGTACAACTTTTTTCTCCTCTCCCATTCCACCCTCCTTTAGTGGTGGGTAATTTATCATATGAAAGTTCTCCTTCCCTTTTCTCCCTCTTACACGCCATCTCTCTCTCTCTTTTCTCCCTTTTACACTCCCTTTTTATTCTCTTCTCCTTTCCTCTCTTTTACCCTCCAATTTCTCCCTTCTCACTCTCTGTCTCTCTTTCCCTCTTTCTCTCTCTCTTTCCCTCTCTCTCTCTCTCTTTCCCCCTCTCTCTCTCTCTTTCCCTCTCTCTCTCTCTCTCTCTCTTTCCCTCTCTCTCTCTCTCTCTCTCTCTTTCCCTCTCTTTCTTTCTCTCTTTCCCTCCTTCCCTGTTACCCTCCATCTTCTCCTACTTTGCCCTCCACCCCTCCAATTTCTCCCTTTTTAGCCCTATCTCTCTCTTTCTCTCTTTCCCGCTCTCTCTTTCTCTCTCTCTCCCTCCTTCTCTGTTACCCTCCATCTTCTCCTACTTTTCCCTCCACCCCTCCAATTTCTGCCTTCCTCCTCTTACGCCCTCTCTCTCCTTTTCCCCCGTCTTCCCCACCCTCTCTTACTCTCCCTCTTGGCAATGTCCCGAACATTTCATTTTAATGTCACCTAGATTACCCTCCCCCCTCCCCTCCCATAGTGACCCTTCATAGGATTAGGAGGGTAACGACTCTCTCGCCTGAAATGGGTACTTCCTCATACTCAAATAGAATAGAATAGAATTAAGATAGAATAGAATGGGATAGAATATAATAATATACCTTGTTTATCCTGCTCGAATGAGACTGAAAAATCCCTTTACTCCTGAATCCTTGACAAAGATAGAATAAATTTCGCAAATGGGAATAAAAAGACCCAAAAAACAACCCCGACCCAAAGTCTCCCCTAAAGGGGATGTAGCTAAAAGACCCTTTCCCCCAGGAATTTAGCCCAGTACCTACATTCATTTAGAAAAAAAAAAAGTAAAAGTAAAAAGGGACTTATCAATCTTTTGAAAGCACCCCGCCTACTACTCTAAGCTATGTTTCGTGGTAAAAACAATAGCAGGCGCTATTGGTAAATCTGACATCTCCACTAATCTTCGTTCTGTGACGTATTGCATACTCAAATATTTACACGGCATTCATACAGCAGCCAAAGATGCCATTGGTAAATCTGGCATCTCCACTAATCTTCGTTCTTTGGCGTATTGCATACTCAAATATTTACACGGCATTCATACAATAGCCAAAGGTGCCACTGGTAAAGCTGACATCTCCACTATCATTGTTCTGTGGCGTATTGCATACACAAATATTTAAACGGCATTCATACAAATTGTTACCTTGGAAACAGGAGTACCTACTATTGAAAATCCATCCTGGTCAGTTCCATTAATTTGTAATTTTGTAACCTACAGAAATCTCCTAAAAACAAAAGGAATTTTCCTAAAAATTTAAAACCCGTCTTTTCTAATTCAGACTTTTTCGCTCTTCAAAGGGTTAATGTGGGGGTCTCGGGTTTCTAATGGCATGCGTTTAGCGGTAATAGAGTCATCACACGAGGGGGGTCCCGGGCACAACCTGGGTTTACATTCTGCAGGAGATTTACTACAGCAATCATTCAAATCCTACTAAAAAAAAGACATAAAAAAAAATACGGGCGAAAAAATTTCCAATTTATTGTCCCCCATTTGTTGCCCCGGCTGGCGGGTTCGATTCCCGCCCGGGGGCGGATTTTATCCTGCTGGGGATAATGTTCTTTCTTGAAATGGCTGGCTTTCTCCTATCCTGTCTTCCTTCTCTCTTCGATTTCCGGGACGATAAGGACCATACCTAGCAGTTACAGTTTCCCTCTGTCAACCTCTTAAAAAAAGTGACTGAAAATATATTATCATGTAAATCGTTTCTTGTTTCAGGTAAAGAGTTCTGTAAAGTGTCTAATGCAGGATTCCCAACCTGGAGTTCGCGAAAGAAAATTGTGTAATGGCGGACAAAAAGAATAACAAAAGTAAATTTGAATTTTGACGATTTATCAGTGCAGTACAGTCCAAAAAGGGTTCTGAATTTTGATTTTAAGGTTGGTATTGATTGTCTATTTTTTTTTTTTTTTTTCAAAAGGTACTGAGTGTGTTTAGAAGTAGTAATGGTACACATCAACCTAGATATGGGTACCCGGTACTTATTATGATGGTGGCGGTGGTTCGTGAGATTTAAGCCGGGCACCCAAGGGGTACGCGGGCGAAACGCGCGGGAGAACAGCTGATCTAAGGTATATTCCAAATGGAACTTTTCTCCTTGTAAAAGAATGTAAATCTAAAAAGAGTCCACACTTCGCAAAAGTAATAACGCTTAAAATAAAGGATGAAAAAAACCGCATTATAAAACTATCTATGACGTCAAGATATTGGTACAAAATTCATGTACCATGATCACAGCCGAGGCATGGAATATTATCCTCATTTATTTGAGAAATTGACCACATAATAATTTAGCGCTAAAGGTTAGGTGAGAGAGAACGCCCCGGCGCGGCGTTAACCTCGCCTAGTGGTTACCTTCCACTCAAGAGTCTATGATTATTACTTCGAACACACCCTGTATGATTTTCGTACAACTGCCTCCCTCCCTCCTCCTCCTCCTCCTCCTCCCTGGCTATCATTTATCATTGGGGTGCGTTTTGATCTGTTTTTGATTTGTAACTTTACACACAAATAATGGGACAGAGTGAAGAGGAGGGAGAGAGAGATGAAAATATAAGAAAGTATTTAAGAGCAATACTTCATATGGAGAAGGAGAGAGAGAAAGAAGAGGAGGAGGAGGAGGGGAGGAAGATGAAAAAATATAAGGAAGTATTTAAGAAGAATACTTGGGAGAGAGAAAGGAAGAGGAAGAATATAACAGATGGTACAGAAGGATTATCGAATGAAGGATAAAAGGAAGAAGAGGAGGAAAATAAAAGGAGAAGGGTATAAGAACATAATATTATAATAGGAAAGGAAGAAGACAGGAGAGGAAAAAAGGAAAGAGGCAAGGAGAGAAGAAGCAATGGAGAAGAAGACGGAGGAGAGAGAAAAAAAAAGAGGAAAAAGGAGAGGAGAGAAGAAGCAAACGAAGAAGATAGAGAAGAAGAAAATAAATAAGAGGAGGAGGAGAATAATGAAGGAGAATTGGAAACAAATAAAAGAAATAATGTTTAGAGAACATTAAAGAAAAGAAACGTGAAGAAGTAGAAGGAGTAATATAAAGAGAAGAAGGAGCAGAGGAATCGAGAAACAAGGAACAAGAGAAGAGGAAACAGAGGAAGAAGAAGATTGAAGAAGAAAAAGAAGAAAAGAAATTAGAGGGCAAGAAGGAAATAAATAAGAGGAGGAGGAAGGAGAAAAAAAGAGGAGAATAGGAAACAAATAAAAGAAATAATGTTTGGAGAACATTAAAGAAAAGAAAGAAGATAATAATGATCTTGGTATTGGCATGGGGGAGAAAATTGAAGAAGAAAAAGAAGAAAAGAAATTAGAGGGCAAGAAGGAAATAAATAAGAGGAGGAGGAAGGAGAAAAAAGATGAGAATAGGAAACAAATAAAAGAAATAATGTTTGGAGAACATTAAAGAAAAGAAAGAAGATAATAATGATCTTGGTATTGGCATGGGGGAGATGATAATGATATATGAGGTATTGGATATAATGACTGAGCAGTTAATAATGTTCCATATAATATACAGATATTATCGACATACTATACAGATATTAGATGGATAACAGAAACCATTGTATTAATTTAGTGACTTTAGTCAATCGTGATTTTATCCTTCAGGGCTGCGTTCCAGAAACAATCTTTACTATTTGCAAAAGGGAGATTCCTAAAGTAAAAAATGAAAAAAAAAAAGACCATTTCTCGAGAAACCCAGACCTACGTATTACGTAGTACTGTAGTAGTCCTGACTCGGTGGTGTAGTGGTAGAGGTGTTCGCCTAAGAAGGGAGGTTGTGGGTTCAATCCCAGCCGAGTTATGAACTTTTACCCCCTTTGGTCCAAAAAAATTGTCCTCTGTTGGAGGTTTCGGGATTAACTTTCTCATAATCAATGCTTTTAACGTACATGGTAACCTCTCATGGCATCACCTCTCATTAAAGATGGAAAATAAATACCTAGACGAAATAAAATAATAAATAACACAACTTTCTTGACACGCCTATTCATCAAGAGACGGATTTTGAACGAAAGACGTACCGAAAAGTTTGCTTTCACTTCTGACGCTCAGTGTAAATATTCTGAGCGCAAATATTTGCACTCAAAAACTTACGATGATGGTAATCACAGAAAGACAGATGAGTTTATTTTCCATTCGCGAAAGAATCCCATTTAACTTTTCCGCCAAGACAAACATTAAATAGATTTTGTTTGCGTCGAAAATGGGAGCTGTGTCGAAAATCAGAGCTTGGATTCAACTGTGTCACTCTTTACTTGTATGCCGGAAATTTCGGGTTCAGTTCTCGTCTGAGATGATTTTCGGCAAACATTAGATGAGTTTGAGCCATATTTTTCAACTTATTGTTTCAGTAAAAAATTTCATCAGTAAATGGTTTCTTCAAATTAAATTAATCACAAGGGTAAGGATAACCTTAGACCCTTGACAAATGGAGTGTGATGTGTTCCAATCCATTCGACCTTGAAAGGAGCTATGGAGCTTAATCATTTCTGTAAGAAATTTGAATGGATTCTACGTACAATATTGGGGAAAAAATCCAATTCTGACGTCAAAGCATCTTTCAAAGGTCAAAAAATCAATATCAATTTACCATCTTTTTTTTTATATAAAAAAAAACATGTTTAAAACGTCACCTATCCCCTGGCCGTTTTATTTTCGTCAAAGGACTCGCAAACATGGTTACTTCCAGAGGTGTCACCCATTTCTTGTTGAGATCTTTTTTTAACGTGGGCAGAAAATGTTTTCAAATATGGAAGGAGGCATTTGAGGGAGGCATTTTTTGTAGTTGACAGTATTCAATTACTTTCAACTCTTTCCTCTCGTTCTCCTTTTTTTAGACATGACGAAATTATATTTTCTTCCTCTCTATCTTGTGTCAAAGCCTCCCTGTCGACATGAAAAATGAAAGAAAAAAAGGAACAGAGAGAGAGAAGAAAGGAAGGGAAACTAATGGGTAAAAAGGGAAGAGAGAAACGAGAAAAGGAAGAGGAGGTTATGGATAAAGGGAGACATAGAAGGGAAAGTGAGAGGAACTAATGGATAAAGAGGGAAAAGGGAGAAACGAAAAATAAAGGAGAGAAGGAAGAGGAACTCATGGATGAAGAGAGAAAAAGGAGAAGGGGAAGAGAAAGGAGAAGGGAGAAGTGAGAGAAAAAGGGAGAAAGGAAAATGAGGGAAAGGGAGGAAGAGTATCAAGTTACAAAGGTACACAACAGAAAAAAAAAGAGAGAGAGAAGCTACTTCAGAGTCATTAATTACAATTAACTATCCTCGATTAACCCATGCGGTGCTTTCTATCTTTTGTTCTTTTTCTTCCCTTTTCTTTTAAAGACAGCGAGAGAAAAAAAAGTAAAAAGTGACTTATCAATTTTTTGAAAGCACCCCGCCCACTCTAAGCTATGTTTCGTGGTAAAAACAATTATCATCATGGTAGTGTCTTCTATTCAGAAGGTTGCTATATTATCCTCCAAACTTGCTGTCTCCATGCTTCTCTATCTTGTGCCATTCTCTTGCAGTTCTCATAGGTTGTTGTGTTGATAGACAACATCATTATGTTGTCTATCCACTTTCTTCTCTGTCTTCCTCTGTCCCTCGCTCCTTCTACCTTTCCTTCTATGATTTTTGCCAAGAGAGTGCCACTTGATCCACGGATGATGTGCCCCGCATACTTGGTTTTTCTTTGCTTGATTGTTGTAGAATTTGGTAAATCTGACATCTCCACTAATCTTCGTTCTGTGACGTATTGCATACTCAATTATTTACACGGCATTCATACAATAGTCAAAGGAGCCATTGGTAAATCTGACATCTCCACTAATCTTCGTTCTTTGGCGTATTGCATACTCAAATATTTACACGGCATTCATACAATAGTCAAAGGAGCCAATGGTAAATCTGACATCTCCACTAATCTTCGTTCTTTGGCGTATTGCATACTCAAATATTTACACGGCATTCATACAATAGTCAAAGGAGCCATTGGTAAATCTGACATCTCCACTAATCTTCGTTCTGTGACGTATTGCATACTCAAATATTTACACGGCATTCATACAATAGTCAAAGCCAATGGTGCCCTTTGGTAAATCTGACATCTCCACTAACGCTTCGTTCTGTGGCGTATTGCATACTCAATATTCATACAAATTGTTAACTTGGAAACAGGAGTTCTATTGAAAATCCATCCTGGTCAGTACCATTTGTAATTTTGTAACCTACAGAAATCTCCTAAAAACAAAAGGAATTTTCCTAAAATTTAAAGCCCGGCTTTTCTAATTCAGACTTTTTCGCTCTTCAAAGGGTTAATGTAGGGGTCTCGGGTTTCTAATGGCGTGCGTTTAGCGGTAATAGAGTCATCACACGAGGGGGGTCCCGGGCACAACCTGGGTTTACATTCTGCAGGAGATTTAC
>NW_007379920.1:0-2825 GCF_000475195.1 Diaphorina citri
CTGTCAAATGTGACAAGGATGCGACACGAAACTTTTGGTCAAGACCGGTGCAACGGTTGGCGGCATTTTACCGCTTTTGGGTGTAATTTAACAATATCTCGGGAACGGTATAAGCTAGAGACTTGAATTTTGGTATGTAGTTCACAAATGTGACAAGGGTGCAACATAGAACGTTTGGTTGAGATGGTTGCTGCGCTTGGCGGTATATTTTGACCGCTTTTGGACAGATTTCGACCTGTTTTTTGGCGGTTTTCAGCTATAGCGACAAAACGGTTAGAGATATTGTAAAAGTTAGGGTAAAAGAACACTCAAATAAGCATCATTCAATAGGATAAGGAAAGTCGTGTGATGTTCACACCAGATTTTTCCTTCTTTCTTCTGAAATACCTAAACTGATAACTAAGGTTCATTCTTTCATCAAAGCTCTTCAAATTTGGTACTTACCTAAATTATAATAATCAAATAGTAGGTAAATACCTAGGTAGGTACCTACCTACCTAATCATTTATCGCATCTCATTTTCTCAAAAATTTCATCTCGGTTTTGAAACATTGCATGTTGCATATCCAAAAGTTACACGGCGTTCATATAAATTTTCCGTCTACTTTTCGAGCAAGCCTTCTTATTTTACCAGCAACAGCAAATTCCAACGTTTTCTTTAGGTACTAAACAATTAAGTTAAGCAACATTGAGGATGGTGGCTGACTGGATTTCATACTCGCTTTTTCCTTCCCATAATATTTTATCGGTTGTCTTTTTGCATCAAAATATGAACCAAGTGCTGTTACGTTTCTCCTCTTCCTCTCTCTTTTCCTCTTTCACATTTTTCAACCTTTATCATTTCTCTCTTTCTCTCTCTTATTTTTCTTCTGCCACTTCTTAGTCTCTTTTTCCGTCTATTCCTCTTACACTTTTCTCTTATATCTCTTTCTCCCTCTTTTTCCTCGCATCTAGTTTTCCCTTCTCTTTTTTTCGCCTTTTCCATTTCTATCCATCTGTATCTCTCTCTTTTTTTATCTGTTTCTCTCTCTCTTTCTTTCTCTCTCTCTCTCTTTTAAATTTTCTCTCTGCTTCTCAAATTCTTTCTTTTTTTTTCATTCTTTTTCGTTCAGTCTATCCTCCATTTACCTAGCTCTTTCTTTCCTTTGTCATTCCTCTCCTTGTTTTCCTTGTCTATATTTTCCTCTCTCTCTTTCTCCCCCCCTCTCTCTCTCACTTCCTCTCTTACCCTTTATCTGTCTTTCATTCTCTCTCTTTTTCTCTCTGAACCTTCATTCTCCCTCCCTTTTACCGCGTCTAGTTTTCCTTTCTCTTTTTTTTCGCCTTTTCCATTTCTATCCATCTCTATCTCCTTCTCTCTCTCTCTCTCTCTCTCTCTCTCTCTCTTTCTTTCTCTCTCTCTTTTAAATTTTCTCTCTGCTTCTCAAATTTTCATTCTTTTTCGTTCAGTCTATCCTCCATTTACCAAGCTCTTTCTTCCCTTTGTCATTCCTCTCCTTGTTTTCCTTGTCTATATTTTCCTCTCTCTCTCTCTCTTTCTCCCCCCCTCTCTCTCTCTCTCTCTCTCACTTCCTCTCTTACCCTTTATCTGTCTTTCATTCTCTCTCTTTTTCTCTCTGAACCTTCATTCTCCCTCCCTTTTACCCTGTCTGTTTATTTTTTACTCCCTCCACCCTCTCTCTCTCTCTCTCTCCAATGCAAGCTGTGTGACGTCAGATGTCATCTCAGTCTATCATTCTACTCTCTAAGTTTTGCAACCACAATATTTTTCCCATCCTGTTTCTGTTTTTACTTTCCTTATCCTATAGGAAGGAAAGTAATGTAATCGGGTCAAATTTTCGATGGTCAGTTTTGTCAAAAATTTTGATGGTAGTGTCAAAACACGTTTTGAGGTCCCTAGAGCCTAAATCCAAAGTTTCAGCCATTGGTCCGTGTGTGTGTCTGTCTGTCTGTAAACCAATGCAAGCTGTGTGACGTCAGATGTCATCTCAGTCTATCATTCTACTCTCTAAGCTTTGCAACCACAATATCAAGCTGTGTGACGTCAGATGTCATCTCAGTCTATCATTCTACTCTCTAAGCTTTGCAACCACAATATTTTTCCCATCCTGTTTCTGTTTTTACTTTCCTTATCCTATAGGAAGGAAAGTAAAGTAATCGGGTCAAATTTTCGATGGTCAGTTTTTAGTGTCAAAACACGTTTTGAGGTCCCTAGAGCCTAAATCCAAAGCCAAAGAGCTAGAGACTTGAAATTTGGTATGTAGCTGTCAAATGTGACAAGGATGCAACACAAAGCGTTTGGTTAAAATAGGTGCTGCGGTTGGCGGTATTTTGACCGCTTTTTGGCGGGTTTCGACTAGAGCCTAAATCCAAAGTTTCAGCCATTGGTCCGTGCATGTGTGTGTCTGTCTGTAAACAAAAATATCTCGAGAACGGTAAGAGCTAGAGACTTGAAATTTGGTATGTAGCTGTCAAATGTGACAAGGATGCAACACAAAGCGTTTGGTTAAAATAGGTGCTGCGGTTGGCGGTATTTTGACCGCTTTTTGGCGGGTTTCGACCGCTTTTTGGCGGTTTTCAGCTATATCCACTAAACAGTTAGAGATATTGTAAATGTTACAACAGAACACCAAATTAAGCACCATTCAATAGGATAAGGAAAGTCGTGTGATGATGTTCACACCAGATTTTTATGATTTAGAAACGGCTGGTTCATAGCAAAGTCTGGTAAACGGACGGAAGAAACAACACAGCTAAGCCGTCTAGCAGAGAAAAAGAGAGAGAGAGAGAGAGAGAGAGAGAGAGAGAGGGGGGGTGTAAAAAGA
>NW_007379920.1:3408-10623 GCF_000475195.1 Diaphorina citri
AAAGAAAAAAAAAAAAAAAAAAAAAAAAAAAAAAAAAAAAAAAAAAACAGGGAGCTATTTGATAATTCAAGCCGCCATAAATTTTAAAACCTAAACCTCCCTTTTTTCCCCTCCCCAAACCCTCTCTACCCCTCCCCAAACCGGGCTACATATGTTTTATCGGATTTTTATACCCATGCACTCCTCTGCTCTCTTTCCTTTCTCCTCTTTTCTACCTCCTTTCTATATTATTCTTCTTTTCTATTCTCTCTATTCTTCTTTTCTAGGTGTTTTCTCTTTCCCTTCTTGCTTTCTCCTTCCTCTTTTTTATTTTTTCCAAGTCTTGTCCTTCTTTTCTAACCCTAATCTCTCCTCCTCCTTCCCTTCTCGCTTTCCTTCTTCCCTTCTTTTTGCTCTCTCGTTTCTCTCCTCTTATTTTCCTCTCCCTTTCTTTCTTTTTCTCCTCCTCCCTGTTGCATTGTCCCCTCCTACTTCTTGCTCTCTTTCCCCTTTTTCTTAGGCCGGCCATTCACGATCAGGTAGAACTGACAGGTACGCCTGAACAGGACTACCTAATAGTGAATGGCCGGCCTTAGAATGTTAATAGTTACAGTACTCACCACACAGGCGGTCAAGTCGTTCTCGCTTCTTATCCTCCTCCTCCGCCATTTTGGCCGCCGTTTTCACCCCCTCCCCTGACTTCTGCGTCTTCTCCATAATGGCGCATGCGCGTAGCACGAAGGCCGGAACTGTTTCCTGTTTCTCCTGCTTGGGGATGTCCACCAGCTTCCAGTACTCGGTCTCCAGTCGAATCACCTCCTGGGGAGAGAACAAATAGAGGGATAAAATAATGTTGAGCACATTCTTGTCAAGCTTTCATATGTGTGGTGACCAAACCCTTATTATTACTATGAATGAAATCATAAAAATAACATAAGAAAAATTTATGAATGAACTTGGAATCGAACCATCAACCATAAAACCATCTTTCAGAACCTTTTTTCACCCCGGGGTCATCTTGCGGGGTAAATTTCCAGGGTTTTTTTTTTTTTTTTTTAGTGTTGTTTTGTTTTTTTTTTTCTTTTTTTTTTCTTCCGATCTTTTTTTTAATTTCAGCCCTCTGCGAATAGTACGTAGACAAATTATCCCTAGACAGCAAAAAAGCTTTGTTTTCCCCGAGGGTGAAACTCAGAGCAGAATAAATGGGTAGGCAGCTAGGAGTAGAATAAATAGGGTACAAGAGAGTAGAATAAATAGAATTCGTAACGAGTATTCTGCCCAGTAGCAGAACACTGGAAGTTTTGTTATGTTTTGTTTGTTTGTTTTTTTTTTTTTGCTAGAGAAATTACCCCCTCTCACTTTTCTCCTTGTTTTTTGTTTATTTCTAATTGGAATGAGTTTTTATTTATTTTTTGTCATTTCTCTTTGGAGATTTTATGTTCAATTATGTTTTTTAAAATAAAAACAGCAATTTGTAAAAAAAAAAAAAAAAAAAAAAAAATATATATACCTATCCACAGTGACTTTAAACCCCTGAAAATTCCCGAAAAGAACTTCCACAGAATACCTACATTTGGTACATAAAAAAAAACACTTCTGTGACGATCCTTATTCCCCCACAGTTGACCCTAATGTTCAGCACATTCTGGTCAAGCTTTGATACGTGTGGTGATCAAACCCTTATTATTACCATAATATAAACTAGCTTGCAACTATGAGGGTCCCATATCAAAATCTTTATTCGATAATACACTTGAGAGCAATGAATTGGGGACAACATTTCCATTCCTTTACTCCGACAGTCTTTTCTGAATGTTTTAAAAACAATATGGGCAGTTTAAACGTTTTATGGTACAACCTACTGGTAGGTACCTACTGATGTTGTCTACATGAGGTTTGATAGAGGTAACTGTAAGGTCTCATCGTCCCGAAATCGAAGAAAGAAGGAAGACAGGATAGGAGAAAGGCAGCCGTTCCGAGAACGAACTTTATCCGATCAGGATAAAATCCACTCCGGGCAGAAATCCCGCGACCTAACTCTTACAAGGCAGACGCACTACGATCCAAGCTAACTAGACTGGTTTTATAGGTGGGTCTATTCTCAATGGAAATAGTTTCGATGTTGACAAAGTTCCCAAAGTCAATCAGCCCAGAAATTTTGAACGCGAGTGTATGTATGTCCTTGAGAAAAAGCTATCCCTCGCTACCTCGTCTCAGACAACCTCTTGTCCTAAAGCTACCCTTCCGTTCACGTCTACCAGGGGAAAGGCGCCCTACACACCCTGAGTCCATTTGGCCCAAGTCCATTGCCACCTGCCCAAATCACACGATGCATGTGATCATAGACTGGGTAGGTATTTGCTCTACACGGCAAGTCCGTATAGATTCATAGTTTCAGGCGACAGACTTTGGACGGGCCAGATATCCAGCAGGGCCACAAAATGGAAAACATCCACTACAGATGGCCGGGCCAGCTTAACTTACCTAGATTTTGTAAATTTTGTTACGATGAGGTTTGTTTTAACTTCTGTCCATATTTTGGACTTTGAATTTTGTCGTGTGTATAGCCCCCTTATGTATAGCCCCCTTAGTACCCTGTCCTGATGTTGCCCTCGGTAGTGAAAAGGGGGCGGAACTTGTCCCTGTATATCCAGCCAGGTCCGTGGAGACATTCAAATTAATGGCATCTCATTTTTCATTGGCCCCTGACCCTTTCAATTCCTTGGATGCTTGGAAGTCTTGGCGAATAGAGAAATGAAAAGTCTTGGCGAATCCAAAATGAAATGCCTTTACAAAGGAGATGTAATGACAAATAGAAATGCCTTTTGCAAAGGAGATGTCGTGAAATGTCTTTTCAGAACAGATGTATCCAAAATTAGATCCGCTTGAAGAGAGGCTTTGGTACCCCCTGCCCCCCCCTGGATCACCCTCAGGTCCCTTAGGGGTTAGCAAGAGTTAGGTTTCTTTCGTCTAAGAATGGTCTAGCTAGAAGTCTATTCAGGTCTAGATATTTTTTTGACTTTTTGAGCTCTCTCTGTTGGCTGAATTGAAAGGATTAGGAAAACTTTATTATACTCTATCTCACTCCTTCCCGTTTTCTTTCCCTCTCTCTCTCACTCATTCCTTTTGCATATATTCCTCTTCCCTCTCTTCATCTCCGTCTCTCTCATCCCTTTCAATTTTATTCATCTACTTTTGTCCCCTTCTCTCTTATTGCTCTTCTCCCTCCTTTTTATCTCCTCTCTTCTCCCTCCTTCTTTTTATTTCCTTTCTTCTCCCTCCTTCTTTTTATCTCCTCTCTTCTCCCTCCTTCTTTTTATTTCCTCTCTTCTCCCTCCTTCTTTTTATTTCCTCTCTTCTCCCTCCTCCTTTTTATTTCCTCTCTTCTCCCTCCTCCTTTTTATTTCCTCTCGTCTCCCTCCTTCTTTTTATTTCCTCTCTTCTCCTCCTCCTTTTTATTTCCTCTCGTCTCCCTCCTTCTTTTTATTTCCTCTCTTCTCCCTCCTCCTTTTTATTTCCTCTCGTCTCCCTCCTTCTTTTTATTTCCTCTCTTCTCCCTCCTTCTTTTTATTTCCTCTCGTCTCCCTCCTTCTTTTTATTTCCTCTCGTCTCCTCCTCCTTTTTATTTCCTCTCTTCTCCCTCCTTCTTTTTATTTCCTCTCGTCTCCCTCCTTCTTTTTATTTCCTCTCGTCTCCTCCTTCTTTTTATTTCCTCTCTTCTCCCTCCTCCTTTTTATTTCCTCTCTTCTCCCTCCTCCTTTTTATTTCCTCTCGTCTCCCTCCTCCTTTTTATTTCCTCTCTTCTCCCTCCTCCTTTTTATTTCCTCTCTTCTCCTCCTTCTTTTTATTTCCCTCTCTTCTCTTGTTCGCGGATTCGCGTCCCGAATCGACATTTTGGATATTTGGCAAGCCTATATCTACCTACTACTCTTTATTTTTTTATTATTATTCTTTCATAACCAAATATAAAATACCCATTCACATTGTAGAGATTTAGTCACAACTGAAAAAGCTGCTTGTGGGGACTTTTCTTAGCTGCTTCACTTAGTTTTTCAACACAATCAATCCATTGATTGACTTTTTCCTTCACTACTTTACTTGCATGCTATTCACATGCATTGTAGAGATTTAGTCACAACTGAAAAAGCTGCTTGGGGACTTTTCTTAGCTGCTTCACTTAGTTTTTCAACACAATCAATCCATTGATTGACTTTTTCCTTCACTACTTTACTTGCATGCTTGCATCATATAACTACTTAAAAATACTGTTGCTGCTCTTCAATATTAGGAAAGTTGCAAAGTTCCCTTCTAGAACGCATCCCTGAGTTGTGAAGAGGTTGGTAACCATCTCCATTTTGAATTCAAGTTATTCCAAGTACCAGGAGCATTTAATTCATCTATAACGGAAGAAGGAAAAACCCCCCGAGTATTTTCAATTGGAAATCCCTACCTTTTGGAAACGTTTTTCGTGTTCACCCTGTAGACTTTCTCATCTCTTTTTCTCCCTTCTTCTTGTTTTGTCGTAGCAATCAAAATATTTTCATTCTAGCGACAGTATTCCCCTTTAGAAAACTGTCAGCTAGCTAGGCTGGGGAGGTGAAGGAGGTTGCTGGTCTACTCCCTGTTTATAGTCCCCCAGAATAACGGAAGAAAAAAACTCCCGAGTATTTTCAATTGGAAATCCCTACCTTTTGGTAACGTTTTTCGTGTTCACCCTGTAGACTTTCTCATCTCTTTTTCTCCCTTCTTCTTGTTTTGTCGTAGCAATCAAAATATTTTCATTCATTAGTTTGAATTTTATTACGTTTTCTACCTCTCCGTTTTCTTTCCCATTCTCCCTTATGAAGCTTTGATGCGTTTTACTTTCCTTATCCTATAGGAAGGAAAGTAATGTAATCGGGTCAAATTTTCGATGGTCAGTATTTAGTGCCAAAAGACGTTTTGAGGTCCCTAGGGCCTGAATCCAAAGTTTCAGCCATTGGTCCGTGTGTGTGTCGGTAAGAGCTAGAGACTTGAAATTAGGTAGGTATGTAGCTGTCACATGTGACAAGGATGCGACACGAAACGTTTGGTTAAAATAGGTTCTGCGGTTGGCGGTATTTTGACCGCTTTTTGGCGGTTTTCAGCTATATCCACTAAACGGTTAGAGATATTGTAAATGTTACAACAGAACACCAAATTAAGCACCATTCAATAGGATAAGGAAAGTCGTGTGATGTTCACACCAGATTTTTATGATTTAGAAACGGCTGGTTCATAGCAAAGTCTGGTAAACGGCAGGAAGAAACAACACAGCTAAGCCGTGTCTAAGTAGAGAGAAAGAGGAGGAAGAGGGCGAGAGAAAAAGGACGAAAGTTAGTGGAAGAGAGAAGGATGGAGAGATAGAAATAGACAGAAGAAGAGGGTGATATGGAGGGGGAGAAAAAAATAGAAAGAGAGGGAAAAAAGTAGAGAAAAAGAGAGAGAGAGTAAGAGTTAAAGGGGGGATGAGGAGGGGAGAGAGAAAAGATATAGGCAGAGAAAGAGGGAGAGAGAAAGAGAGATGGAGAAAGAGAGGGTGGAGGGAGTAAAAAAGAAACAGACAGGGTAAAAGGGAGGGAGAATGAAGGTTCAGAGAGAAAAATAGAGGGAATGAAAGACAGATGAAGAGTAAGAGAGGGAGGGAGAAAGAGAGAGAGAGAAACAAGAGAGGCGAGGGTAAGGGTGATAGCTGAGAGAAGGATAAAAAATAGACAGAGAAAGAGAGAGGGAGTGAGGGAAAGAAAGAGAGAGAGAAAGTGAGTGAGAGGGAGAGAGAGAGAGAGAGGGGAGAGAGAGATCGAGAGAGAGGCATGATTTATGAAATGCAACCTCTGTCTAGAACTATGCGACATTAAAATTTATCTCACAGCTTGTCAGAGAGAGAGAGGAGAGAGAGACAGAGAAGATCAAAAGGAAAGAGAGGGAAATACCTATAGAGAAAAGAGAGAGAGAGACACGTGATAGAGGACCGAGAGAAATAGAGTAAGAGCCAATGGATAAGGATGAAGAGATAGTGGGAGAGAAAGATGATAGGTAGAGAGGGACAGAAAGAGAGGGAGGGAGAGGGAGAGAGAGAGAGAGAGAGAAAGGGAGAGAATGAGAGAAGGAGGAGGAGAAATCTAGGCTGATGGAATGACGTGGTGTAGTAAATGCAAGTGGAAAAAAAAACAGGGAGCTATTTGATAATTCAAGCCGCCATAAATTTTAAAACCTAAACCTCCCTTTTTTCCCCTCCCCAAACCCTCTCTACCCCTCCCCAAACCGGGCTACATATGTTATATGTTTTATCGGATTTTTATACCCACACTCCTCTGCTCTCTTTCCTTTCTCCTCTTTTCTACCTCCTTTCTATATCTTCTTTTCTATTCTCTCTTTTCTTCTTTTCTAGGTGTTTTCTCTTTCCCTTCTTGCTTTCTCCTTCCTCTCTTTTATTTTTTCCAACTCTTGTCCTTCTTTTCTAACCTTAATCTCTCATCCTCCTTCCCTTGAGTCCTTTCTCTCCTCTTATTTTCCTCTCCCTTTCTTTCTTTTTCTCCTCCTCCCTGTTGCATTGTCCCCTCCTACTTCTTGCTCTCTTTCCCCTTCTTCTTAGGCCGGCCATTCACGATCAGGTAGAACTGACAGGTACGCCTGAACAGGACTATCTGATAGTGAATGGCCGGCCTTAGAATGTTAATAGTTACAGTACTCACCACACAGGCGGTCGAGTCGTTCTCGCTTCTTATCCTCCTCTTCCGCCATTTTAGCCGCCGTTTTCACCCCCTCCCCTGACTTCTGCGTCTTCTCCATGATGGCGCATGCGCGTAGCACGAAGGCCGGAACTGTTTCCTGTTTCTCCTGCTTGGGGATGTCCACCAGCTTCCAGTACTCGGTCTCCAGTCGAATCACCTCCTGGGGAGAGAACAAATAGAGGGATAAAATAATGTTGAGCACATTCTGTGCCCTAAATCACCAAAGTATGGAATAGTATTTACAATTCCATATTTCGATATGATTCGTCCAAATTCAAAATTCTGCTTTTCCATTGGTTATTAGGTTATTGCACTTGTAAGATACTTTTCCATACTTTGGTGATTTTGGGCACTGTATGTAACACCCGACGACATCTTTCAAATATACAGTATGTTTCATAAAAGACCATCGTAATTTATTCAGGGTGTTCCATGCCCTTCGCCCCCTCACAGTACAACCTGCATGTAACACCCGACGACATCT